>NW_027555897.1:0-26047 GCF_003287225.1 Phascolarctos cinereus
ATGTTGTATGCACGCAGTGTACATGTTGTGTGTTATTTTCATCATTGCATATGTTGTCTCCCTATTGCTCTGAATTCCTTCTTCATCACTTCATTATTTCTTACCACACAATGATATTCAATTATACTCAAATATCCAAGTTCCTCAGTTGACGGGCACCCACTTCATTTTGCAGTGTTGTTATGAATGGTTGGCTCATGTGGGACCTTTGGACCTCCTTGGAGGATATGCTCAGTGATGAGATTGCTAGGACAAAGCCATGGGTTTTTCAGCAGCTTTTCTCCTGTAATGCCACACTGTGCTGCAGAAGGGTAGAACCACTTCAGAACTCTACCAACAGCAATATAGTATACCTGTCCTCCCATGGCCCCACTAACACCAAATTCTCAAAATGTATTTTCAAAACAATGTTGCTCTAAGGATGCAAAAGCACTTGCATTTTAAAGTCGATATTGATGGGGGTGGGGCCCAAGCCAAGATCTTCGCCCTTTGCCCCAAAGGGAATCTGACTCACAGGGCCCAGACCCTCATCTCCCTTGAAAGCCCTAGCTTACCTTTGGATCTTATTCAGATGCACCTTCAACCTTTGCCCTGAATAGAATCTGGCTCCTGTTTGTCTACAGGACCCAGAAAACCCTTAAACCTTCAAATTTCATAATCTACTCCCTTCATCTCCCTTTGAAAGCCTTAGGCTCCCTCTTGTCTACAGGCCCCAGAAAGGCCTTCTTTATCTCCTTTTGAAAGTCCTAGCCCCACCTTGATTTTGTGCAGATGCCTTTCAAACTTCTGCCTTCCTGTTCCCTCCATTATCTATTCCCACTGTCTATTCAATCTCTCTGACCTCCCCAATTAGAATTCTTACCTAGACCCTTTTCCCAACCCCCTTCTCTGGCCACCCAAAGTTACATTAGTATTTAAGATCCACCTTGCCCTCATTCAGATGCTGAGAGTCTCTCACGCTCAAAAGACTGAGAACCTCTCATGCCCTCTCGTCTTTATGGGTGTCACCCAGCTGAGAATCTCAGGCCCATAAGGCTGAGACTTTCTCATGCCCACCTGTCTTTATGGGCATCACCTGGCCTCTGTGGTTTATCACTAATAAATTTTTCCTCTGGCTGAAGAAGATTTGAGTTGAATTTATTCAGCAGGGCCCGGTACTGCGATCTTGGGGTCCCAACACCGCAAAAGTCCTAGACCTCTTCAGATATTACAGTATTATTTTTTAAAGGTTTGAAATGTTGGCAGGAGAAAGATTGAGAAATTAGACACTCCTTGGGAAGCACAGCATTTCCAAATCCATTCCCCAAATCAAAGCTCAGCACTGGACTAGAGCAATGGATACACCTCTTCTCTCTCCTTCACCCCCAGTCCCTGGCCCATGCTGTCTGCCTTGAAGTCATTAAACAGGAACCACAAATCCATACACAAGTTACATTGTCATTTGCATTTTTTTTAGCACCATCAAAATGACAGCATGACTATGAATCAATAAACAAATGTATTCTGTAGGCTGAATAAGTAATAATGTGCCTTCTATTTATTTGTTTGTTTGGGAGAGGGAGGTGATGGCTCATGCCAGTGATGTAATTGGTTAAGCATGAATATAGCCTTAGAGATATAGTAAGCTGTGGTCTCGCTGGATCTCGAGTTGTAATTGCCTTTAAATGAAGGATAGTTTATAAGCGTGGTCTCTGGATCTCGTCAGTGCACATAAGCTGGCAGCTGCACCTGTGACTGTGATTGCAGTTGCCAAATGCCAGGGCTATCCGTGAAGCCCTAGCGCCTTTTACTACAAGAAAACGTCCTTAGTAGCTTTCCGGGTCCCAGGGCTGATTGCAGCCATACCAAAGCCGTCTTGAGCAGTTTGCAGTGATAGCGGCTTTGAAGACAAGGGTGGCCAGTCTGAAAGCCGTGAAAAGCCATAAATGAGCATAGCCATAAATGATGAGACCACCAGTTAGGCCTCCTTGGGGGTCTCTTAGTTTTATGAGCCAGGACACCAAGTCTGTGACTAGATCTCCAGAAGGGCGTTGAACTGCGTGATTCTCCAGGACAGGGATTCCAATTTCTCAAACCTTAAAAATGTAGTGAACAGTCTAGTTTTGCATAAGAGTTTCCAGGGACCAACTACCTGGTTCCCAGTTACTGATAAAGGACTTTGGGGCTCTAGTTGACTGGTCTTAAAGTCTTAAAGGTTTGGTCTTAAAAACGAAAAATTTGAAAGTATTTGAGAAATTTGCCAGGACGGAGCCTTAAAATTGTTGAGTGTTAGTTGTAGGAGAGAATTCCCATGTGGGTGGAACTCAGGCAGATAGAAGATTGCCTCCTACAATCTATACTCGAAGAGGGATCTTCAGTGGGGAACTTCTCAGACAGAATAAGCCAAAAGGTGGGTACCTCAAGAGTCTAGTCCAATTCTCTCAGAAGAATTCCTCTGAGGAGGGCCACTCCTATTTGGGGACGCCCCCAGGGGAGATGGGATCAGGCCTAAGCATTCCTACAGGATCCCCATTAGGCAGCCTGGGATAAGAGTGGACTCCCTCTCCAACAGGGCATGACTAAGGATAGAGCTATTAAGCTGTGTAAAATCTGGTATGAAACTACGAAGGGTTTAGGGGAATGGTTCTGGCCAAAATATGGAAGTTTCGATCATCCCACTCTTAAAGAGTTGTAGAACTTTATTGAACAATCTCCCCAAATCAGCTTAGAACAAATGAATTGTTAATATTGCTAAATCCTTCATCAGCCTCAGTTTTTCTTCTTGTGAGTATACTTTGGCAAAAAGTCTAGAGAAATGGAACTTTAACCTGCTCTTCTATCTATTAGGGACTTGTTCTCAGTACAAAGTGCACTTTAAATGGGTGAACCTAATTGGTAAATCAGACTAAAGCAATTTTATATTGTCACTGAATTACATTTTTATGACATTCTAAAAGCATGAACATAATTAGGAAACAGAAGAATTATCTCAGTCTGACTGCAGGACCGCAGCCACAAGATGGTCCTAAGTATTATATTAAGGAGACTGGTGAGATCCTCACTTCAAAATCTCCTAGAGGAAAAACTTAGAAATTCAGACCTGACTTAATGTTGTGTCTTGTTATGTGTTCTATGTGTGTCTGTTATGTAAATGATGAAACTAAGTTTAGGAATAATGGGTTTCTTACTTCTGACGAAAAGGGACCTTAGACAATTAGGAAAATCTTTAAGAAAATGGGAAATAAGTGTCTGTTATGTCCGTGTTAGGCTATTTGTGCTTTGTGCTAGCCCGTAACTTTTACCTGTGCCTTCTTTTGGTGTGATCGACCAAAAGGAATGGGTTGTAAAGAAGTAAACTTTCAAAAACACCTTAAAAAAGGACGGATCTCTCTTTTCTCTCTGTATCCAATACTGTCTGTGTTGGAGAGTGCTCAGATGAAAAACAGATGCAGAAATTAATTGAGAACTAATATACAAAAAAAAAGATTGGAATCCAAATAAGTGAAAAAGGAATAATGAAATTCCTTTCATTTCTAAATTATAATTTGTATATTTTACAAAGTATTTTGATGAGCTTATAGGGTACTGGAGAGTTTAATGAAGATGACAACAAAAATTTCACAGATCAATTATTCCTTAAAAAGGACCTTGAAAATGACTAGGGATTGATTTAAAGGGGTAGTTTGAATTTTAAGAACTAGCTTATTTTAAGAACTAGATGTATTCAGGAGAGATTCAGTGAAACAGGAATTCAGGGAAGTGTTAAAATAAGAAAAAATTGGGAAATAGGATAGGAGAAATTAGAATAAAACTCTTGTGAGCTTAAATAATCTCATAACTCAGAATTTGAAAAGGAGACCCATTTGCTGAGCCTGAAGAAGTTTCAGCTAGCCAATCTCCAAGTCTGAAGTTTTGGGGTATCAGTCTGTGAAATTAGTTTTAATTTTTGTGTGGAATAAAGGTATAGTTAAAAATGTACTTAAAGTTGGGATAAATTTATGGCAGGGAGGAATCTTTATTTTTTGAAGGCAGAATAAGGAAATTTTAGACCATCTTCAGAAAAGAACGAAAGTGGGCAGATTTGGGGTTCATTTGCCCTTCTGTTGTTTAATGCTTAAAACAAGCAACCTGAGGGCACTAGGCAAGTCCTGACTGGTCCTCCTGATGGGTGGGGAATCCCAAAGTGCTCCCAGAAAAAGAAAAGCTTGTTTTGATATCAGAGAGCAACAGAAAGTAAGTGATTTTAATGATACTACTGTAGTTTAAATCAATTATTTAGGTAAATTATAACACAGTAAAACTTGCTTTGAAATCAATTGGTTGGTGAAAATAAGTTCAAATTGTATAAATATGGCTATAATGAGTTAGGGAAAATTATTGAAGATAGAATTAAACAAGAATATTAAAAAGATAGATAAAGGAATAAATTAAGTGCATGCACATCTAATAGAGAGTACTCAGATTACAAAAAGATCATTAAAATGATCATATGGCTTATAAAAATATAAAATACTGAAATTTTGAGAGGGAAAAACAGAACTTGCAAATCATTTCAGAACAAATAAAGATTTTATAGGATGAAATAAGGAAACCCACAATATAAAAAAAATTCTTATCAGTTGGAAGCTTGCAAAGTCATAAGCAGATAACAATTTGGAATCTCTACTGAATGATACCTTATGACAGGTTAGGCGAAGAAAAAATAAAATAAATGGACATAATTTTTGAGTAAATTGAAAGGAAATAGGGAAAAAACTACACCCTGAGGCCTTCAGAAAAGTACAATCTCCATCAGATAGTTTCCAGTAGTGCAATTCCTGTTAATACAATATGAAGCCAAAACTGTATTTTAATAAAAATAGAAACTTTAAATCGAGAAATTATATTATACTACAAATAAAAGGATCTTTTAAATTCAAACTATATTAAAGCATGAACATGTTGATGATATTGGACTCTGAAATATGAAATCTTGGCAGTTAACGGCCTTTGTGGAAGTTGAGATTTTTTAACTATTGGATTGTTTTTCATTTAGGTGAATTCAAAGTTAAATTAGTGTAATCAAGATTTCTGCTGATTTATAACCATTAAGAAATTAGCTTCTCTTTTGATGAGAGGCAAACAAAATTCCTAACACAGGAACCTACAGTTTTGGAAACTACCAAAACTTGGTAAAAGAAAAGGACGATTAGAAATCAGGATCATTCACAGTCAACAAACAGCAAAAGGGAAATGCCTTTGAGAAAGCGGGTCAGTGTTTCATTAAGAATGCACAGTCAGGGCAGTGGATAGAGCACCAGCCCTGAAGTCAGGAGGACCTGAGTTCAAATGCGGCCTCAGACCAGACATTTGACACTTACTATCTGTGTGACCCTGGGCAAGTCACTTAACTCCAATAGCCTGGAAAAAAAGTGCATCATCAAGAAAAGGGTAATTATAACTAGCTACAGCGAGAGGGGTAGCAGAGACTCTTTAAGGTTCCAGTATCTGTCATTCCTCTGCCATAGTTGGGCCCTAGCATTGCCAAGTGAATTCCTTTGTGAAATAGCTGGATAAATGCTTTTCCAGCATACAAGAGGCTGACTTTGAGAAGGAGACAGAGGATTTCTTCTCCAAAGTCATCCTGCTCGCTGAAATCTGTGACCCCTAGAATGAGGAACTCATGCTGAGTGAGCTGTTTGGGGGTCTGTTTGCCCATCACTTACCAAAGCTATGTGACTGTAACCCATTCTAGCTGCCCACAAGCCCTTAAAGAAATTGGGATGAGTCGTGCATTTGTGACCACAGGGGAACCGAAAGGGGTGACAGCATTGTGATGGGCTGGTTTTAGGTGATGGAACTTTGTGCTGCCGTAGAGAGCAGTACTGAAGTCTCAGTCTTTCACACCCACACAGATGTAGTCTTCCCCCCACTGAATGTTGCTTTGTACGAGTTCCTCATGGGACAGTAATTGGTGTTGTTCCAAGTCTGATTCCAGGAATGGTCCTCACGGAAATTACCTGAGGAGTCTGTTTATTGAATTCTGGTTCATCAAAGATAATTCATGAGCAGGTGCAGTAGGGACCATTGGAAAGCCAGCTTACTACGTTAACGTGCAGAGTGGATGGAGCACAGGGTTTGGAGCTGACAAGACCTGAGTTCAAATTCTGCCTCAGACGGCAGCTGTGTGACCCTGGGCAAGTCACTTAATCTCTGCCTTAGTTCTCTCATCTGTAAAATGGGGATAATAATAGCATCAATCATTCCCAAGGTGATTTTTGAGGATCAAATGAGAATATTTGTAAATTGGTTTGTAAATCTTTTTAAAGAGTGATATTATATGTGCATACCCTTTGACCCAGCAATAGTACTTCTAGGGCTGTATCCCAAAGAGATCATACAAATGGGAAAAGGACCCCCATGTACAAAAATATTCATAGCAGCTCTTTCTGTGGTGGCAAAGAATTGGAAATTGAGAGGATGCCCATCCATTGGGGAATGGCTGAGCAAGTTGTGGTATGTGAATGTAATGGAATACTATTGTGCTATAAGGAATGATGAGCAGGGGGACTTCAGAAAAACGTGGAAAGACTTGTATGGACTGATGCTGAGTGAAGTGAGTGGAACCAGGAGATCGTTGTACACAGTAACAGCTATGTTGTACAATGACTAATATTGATAGACTTAACCCTTCTCAGCAATACAAGGATCTAAGGCATCTCCAGAGGCCTCGTGATGGAAAATGCTATCCACATCCAAAGAAAGAACTATGGAAGTTGAATTGCTATTTTTTTTTCTCTTCTGTGGAGTTTTGTTTCCTCTTTCTGATGGTTCCTCCTATTGCTTTTAATTTTTACTTACAACGTCACTAGTGTGAAAATATGTTTAATAGGAATGTAAATGTATAGCCTATATCAGATTGTGCACCATCTTGGGGAGGGTGGTGGGGAGGAAGGGGGAGAATTTTAAACTCAAGCATATGAAAGTGATTGTTGATAAATCAAAATAAATTAATAAAAATAAAAATAACATTTGCATTTTTTAAAAAAAGTGATATCATGATATCAATGCTAGCTTTTCTCATTATTAACTACAGAGAACTTAGTGGAGTATATCACATCTTGAACATTAAAGCTGACTTTCTCCTCCTTTTCCCTGTTCAACCAGGATATGAACCTTGAATAGTTTCCAGGTAGATTAGACAAGACTGATATACAAATCAATTTTTTAAATGAGAATTGTGCAGAAATGTGTTGTAAAAATCAAGATTTTCTGTTGTTGTGGCAGTTGGGGTTGGGTGACTTGCCCAGGGACACACAGGTAGTAAATGTCAAGTGTCTGAGGCCTGATTTGAACTGATGTCCTCCTGACTCCAAGGCCAGAGCTGTATCCACTGCACCACCTAGCCGCACTGGAAATCAAGACTTTTACACTGTATTTTGTAACACTGTTTTTACTAAGAATAACCTTTATCTATTTCTAAACTGAAAACAGTAAGGAATTGTAAATTCAGATTTATTGCAAGTATGTATTTTTGGAATAAATGCAATATCCAGTAACATCCTTAAGTAAACTTCTTATTGCCTGTAACCCGCTCCCCCCATTTGTGTGTGTGTGTGTGTGTGTGTGTGTGTGTGTGTGTGTTTGTGAAGGACCCTTCATTCTAAGTTCCTAATTACTCTAGTCTCCAGTTAGAATTCACAAGGGCTCTCATTATTCATGCACACATACAAACATCTGGTTGGGTGTGTGTGTTAAATGTCAATGTGAGAGGTGTTTCTGAACACAGAGATCAAATTTCACATCATAAATCCCTTCCTTCCCCTTAACACTGAAGCCATTGAAAAGTCCCTCATGCTTTGGGGGGATGAAAGAGAGGTCTGGGTATATTTGTACGCAAGGTTGACAAATTCTAATTTTAACAACCCTGGGGTAATGTTCCTCCAACAGCCAAACCCTGCTTGGATATTTCTTAATTTGGAAATCTGCATTAAAAAGATTTTGCCTGCAGCACAACATTAGTCTTTCATTTCCAATGCTATATATTTATGCAGACAGAGAAGGGAAAATTCTGGTCCATCTTTCTCAGCATCCTCAACTGGCCAGATTTAGGAATTCTCACAAAAGACTAAATCCTTTCAAAATTTGGAAACGTTCACCTTAAAACTCTTATCCTTTTTATAGAACTCTGTCCAGATGACCAGGCCACAAAATACAAGCAAACATTACTAACAGCATAGAAAGCACAGCGGGGGAAATGAAGGAGACCAAAAACTCTTTTTTTCTTAGAGACACAGGATGGCATTTAACTTAAAGGTTAAGGTTTGAGGGTTAAGATTTAAGGTCTAAATTCCCTTTATTTGGGGGGCAGAGGCATCATGGGATTGTTGCTGTTACCCCCCCATTTACACAAGAGATGACAGTTTAACGAAGAGCTTTCCACAGAAAGTTAGTGGACACCGAGTGTCACAGAGAGACACACACAGGGAGATCAAAGGCAGCCAGAGGCGGTCGGCTGCCTCCCTGGGGCTCAGCAGAAGCTTGCCAGTCCTGCCAAGGGAGGAGGGTAATAAGATCTTGGTAGAAATGACCTCAAAGGGCATCACGGCCTAATTTTAGAGCTGAGCCCCAGGTCCTCCGATTCTAGGGATTAGGGCCTTTCTGTGGTAACTTGCCCACACACCTTTGCCAAGGCTGAATTCTGTCCCTGTGCCCTTAATTCCGTCCCTTCCCCCTCCACCGGTCCTTAGTACAGTCTTTGCCTGCTGGCTTCTGAGCAGCTGATTACAGCATGTGACAAGCTATGCCTGTGATTCTTAGGTTCTTTCTCTGTGATTTTTCAGGTCAATTTTTAAAATAACACACACCTTCCATATTCTTCTGGCTTTTTTAATTTTTACATTTTATTTTAATATTTCTTGCATTTTCACTGACTGTCCCCCATGCCTGGAACGTTCTGTCTCCTCATCTCCCCCTCCTGGCTTCCTTCAAATGCCAGCTAAAATCCCCCCTTCCACAGGGAGTCTTCCCCCTGCCCCGTTTTAATTCTAGTGCCTTTGCTCTGTTAGTTTCCATCTGTCCTGTCTAGAGCCGACTGTTGTTGTGTGCTTGTTGGCATCTTGTCTCCTCCATTGGACTGGGAACTCCTTGAGGGCAGGGACTGTCTTTTGCCTTTCTTTGTATCCCGTGCTTAGCACAGGGCCTTGCACTTAGTAGGTGATTAATAAATGCTTATGGACTATTTTGTGGCGTTGTTATTTTCTGTTTGGCCCATTCTAATTGGCTATCCTATTTTTATACTGTATTTATGTGTGTATATGTTATACACACATATTAATCTTATTTTTAATTTTGAACATAAAAACTAAAAAAGAGCATTTTCATACACATAGAAACCACAAATTTTTATTACACAATACTTGCTTTTAAAAAAAAAGTACATAATAAGTCCTACAAGTTTCTCAGAACTACCCAGCTTGCCTGTGATTCCTTCCAAACTTTTTTTTTTTTTGGCTAGGCAATGGGGTTAAGTGACTTGTCCAGGGTCACACAGCTGGTAGGTGTTATGTGTCTGAGGCTGGATTTGAACTCAGGTCCTCCTGAATCCAGGGCCAATGCTCTGTCCACTGTGCCACCTAGCTGCCCCTCAAACTTTCTTTTGTCCGTTTCAGATATAAGTGAGGTTTATCTGAGGGTGATGAAGATGATAGTGACCATTTACACACAGGACCAGCAGCTGTGTGGCCTCATTTATAGTTATAACAATAAGCTGAGTAGCTTTAGCCATACATACAACCACATTTACCTTTTCCTGATGCCTTCATTCTTACACCAGTCATTTCCAAATATACACTCCCAATGTACTGAACCTCACTACCCCAACAGCTACAGAAGACTGACTTTCTGATAGAGCATTCAACGTTCTGTACCCGCAGCCCCCTCTGTCTTCTATGGGAAGGAAAGTGGGCTTCTGTGTTTGTTTTTCGGACAAAGTCATCCGTCACTCTTCAGCTTAGTTTCTGGTGTGTGTGGCCCCACCATTTTTCAGAAGTATTTTACAGGCAGTGGAGGCGATGACAGGATAGGAAGCCTTGAGGTGGAGTCTCAAGCTAGCTGTACTGGACCTTGGCAGGCAGAAACCCCCAAAGCCATGTCACTGCCAGGGAGCAATAAGGCCAGTCCAGGCCTGACCTGAGGGCACCGTGCCCCCATGCCTTGTGGCTGACCAGGACAAAGAGGAGTTGGTATCCTTTAATCTGGCCTGGGTGTACGGGTATCTGCTAAGGCAAGATCCGAGAGCTTGTCTCTTCATCCCAGAGCCTTGTTTGAAGGACATTGGGAAGGGGAGAGGGAGGAACCATGCCTAGAACCTTGAGAGGGAGGGGAGGAGGTGGGAGGGCAGCCACGTCTCCCAGGAGAAGCTGAGATCCGCTTTATGCTTCAGGCTTTCTCACCATAGCTACTAGTTGGAGCTAAGCGGACTAGTGAAAAAAGAAAGAAGGAAGGAAGGAAGGAAAAAGCCAAATGGGACACAAAATAACTCAATTTGTTACTTTATTAAATATAATGTTTACTCAAACTATATGTAACAGACACTTAGTTTCTTGTATAAGCCTATGAGTGCTGGGCCTGGAGTCAGAAAAACCTGAGTTCAAATCCAGCCTCGGACACATAGTAGTTGTGTGACTCTGGGCAAGTCACCACTTCTATCTGCCTCAGTTTCCTTATCTGTAAAATGGGGATAATAATAACACCTACCCCTCAGAGCTATTTTATGGTGAGGCTCAAACAGTATAATACATCCTTTGCGAATCTTAAAGCACTGCATAAATGCTATCTGTTGTTATACTGAAATGTGTGTGTGTGTGTGTGTGTATGTTTGTGTTTAAGACTGGGTCTCCCTCTCTCTCCTGGGGGCTGTTCGTTCTGAACAGCAGGGGAGCTCTGACCTGCTCCGTTTCCAACTCGGGTTAGGCTGCTCCTTCCCGCTCTGACCACAACCCCAGGGCCTCACTATATTAGTTTCAAACTCAGCTGCTTAGCTCACCCTCTCTCAGAATTCCCAAGCTCAAGAGATCCTTCAACCCCAGACTTCCTGGCAGCAGAGAGTACAGGCATGGACCACCACTCTCAGATTGTGTGTATTTATTTATTTACTTTTACATAAATTTATTTTGAGTTTTCAACAATCACTTCCATACACTTTTGAGTTTTAAATTTTTCTCCCCTCCTCCTCCGCCCTCCCCAAGATGGCGCACAGTATGATATAGGCTCTACATATACATTCCTATTAAACATATTTTCACATTAGTCATGTTGCAAGGAAGAATTAGAACCAATAGGAGGAACCACCGGAAAGAGGAAACAAAACAAAACAGGAGAAAAAAATAGTATAAAGTATGCTTTGATCTGCACTCAGACTCCATAGTTCTTTTTCTGGATGTGGATAGCATTTTCTATCTTGAGACTTTTGGAGATGTCTTAGATCCTTGCATTGCTGAGAAGGGCTGTCTGTCAAAGTCAGTCATCACACAACATGGCCATTACTGTGTACAACATTCTCCTAGCTCTGCTCACTTCACTGAGCATCAGTCCATACAAGTCTTTCCAGGTTTTTCTGAAGTCTGTCTGCTCATCATTTCTTATAGCTCAATAGTATTCCATTACATTCATATACTACAACTTGTTCAGCCATTCCCCAATTGATGGGCATCCCCTCCATTTCCAATTCTTTGCCACCACAGAAAGAGCTGCTATAAATAATTCTGTACATGTACGTCCTTTCCCATTTTTATGATCTCTTTGGGACACAGCCCTAGAAGTATGTCAGTCATTTATTAAACCCCATCATTTGTCTGGCCACAGATCATGCCGGTCTGAAGGATTCTGTGACCTGCCTATCAATCAGGGGGTGGGTTGTCATGGAAGTGGATCTAGTCTGGAAGCCATTTTAACTCCCTCAGGATAGTACATTTCACTTAGGCCTGGGAATATACCTAGTGTTTGATCTGAACAAAGTTGGGCTTGGGTCTGTTCCCCTTTTTTGTGATCCTTTGCCCAGAGATCCTTCTTTGCCTCTCCCCCACAAGGGTGCAGGTGCCTCCCAGACGTCATATCCTTGAGCTATGGGACATTTCCAGGGTCTGTCTGACTGTAGCTGACCAGGTCAATATGAACTCAGAAGGCTTTTCCACAAGTCAGGCACAAATAGTCTGTATGAACGTTTGGAATAGAGATGCCTCTAAACTCGTGCATCTCACATTTCTTTTGTATACCAATTCTCCAAAAGCCGCCCACTCTTTTCTAATCTGCTGTTGCCGACTGTGTGTCGGCTCAGTTTTCCCTCCAAGAAGGCAACAAAGTGTTCTCACCTGGAGAAGCATTCTAATCTGCTAACATTCAGTCTTCTGGTAGTTGTCTTTCTGTGGAGCCACCACTTCTGTTGAATGCGGAGGTTCAGCTTGGGGAGGATAAGTCTATGATTGGTCTAGCACTCTGTGCCACACATTACCTTACTCAATCTCACATCCTGTCTCTTCTCCTTACAATGACATAGTCTATGAAAAGCCAAAAGGGTGCCTCCACACAGTTTTATCGCATTTAGGGATGACAGTGCTGGTGATGAGATGGTCACGAGATGCACGTCTTCATTAGTAAGTGACTATTTGTTTCCAACTCCTTCCTTCCAAGGACTCCCTGCCGCGTCTGATAGTCTGAGCCTCTTCTAGCATTAAAGTCACCCAGAATCATAAGAATGTCCTCTTTAAGCACATTGATGAGGAGGGTCTCCAGGTCTCCATAAAATTTTTCTTCAACCTCATCAGGGTTCATCATAGTGAGAGTATAGGCACTTCATGAAGATGGTGGTATGGAGCTTTCCTGCAAGCAGCAATCACATTATCATGAGCCTGTCATTCATTCCTTTTGGGAGGCATACAAGCTTGTTGACTAGATTAGTTTTGACTGCAAATCTTGCCAGCTTCACAGCACTCCCCATCACCATGGCCCCGCCAGAAAAACATGTACCCAGCTCCAACTTCGGTAAGCTGGCCTTCATTTGCCGGCCTTGTTTCACTCAGGGCTGCTCTTTGGATGTGATACCTGCCGAGTTCTCTTGCAACAAGAGCTGTTTGTCTTTCAGGTCTGCCGGATTTTGTGTGATCTGTAAGTGTGCACACATTCCATGTGCCAATGGTGAATGGAATCGTCTTTGCATGTTTTTGTGTGTGTTTCGACCACAGGGTAGGAGACTCACTTGCCGAGGTAAGCAGCCAGGGTTGGGTGAAGCAGACAGTTTAGAGACAACTTTTCTAGCCTCTTTCTCACACCAGGAGGTGAACAGTGTAGTGTGGTCCTTAAAAGGCTGCTCAGACACCCCGGGGCTGCCCAATCCCACTGTTGCTTCAGTACATCAGGAAGACAAAAGTCAAGACTACTGGCTGGGTTCAAACCCTGCCTCTGCCGGACATGTCACTGTGAGCCCGGGATGGGGGTGGGGGGGGTGGGGTAAGACCCTGGCATTCAGAAGAGGGAGATCAGGACCCAGAAGACCAGGGAAGACAAGGCTGGGAGATGGGCTGGGCAGCAGCCTCACCTCTGATTGGGTCACAGATTGAGACCCGCCCCCGCATCCTGGCCAATGGGCGCTAGAGCTGTGAAACTGTTCAGAGGCCAGGGGCAGGTTCCGCGCATGCTCCACAGAGCCCCTGCCCATCCTGGCTTAGGGCCCTAGAGAGCCCCTCTGGACAATGCATCCCCATCTTTCTGAGTCGCGAGGATGCGGGGGATGTCCAGGCTGCCCAGTCCCCTCTCGCTCCCCAGATCCTCTGCCCCTGACGTGATCGGCTTATTTTGTTGAAGCGGATTTGTCGCCTGGGCCGAGGCGGGTGGCTGCGGAGCATGCGTAAGAGTCACTCCTGGAGCCCGAACTACGCTTCCCAAAAGGCCTTGCGGGGCAGGACTTCGCGTCCCACGTGATTCCCTTCGCGCGCTTTTTACCGGAACCGGAAGTTGCCACTCTTGAGCTGTGCACTTGCTTCGGATCTTGCTGTGGGAGCCCCAGAGAGGGTTACCCCAAAGGGGGCGGCCCCCGAAGACGCCGCCCGTGGTGTGGAAGCATGTAAGATCCTCGAGGGGAGCTCCAGCGCCCTGGGAACGGCCCCCAGCCCGTGTCCCCTTCACGTCAGCAGCTCCTGATTCCTGCCGCCTAGACCCTGGAGCCCCTCCCCCTTGGGACCTCACCTCCCCTTTGGCTCCTGCCCCGGGGCCCCGCCTTCCCGGACCCTGCATCTCCCCCCTCCTCTCTGGGCCCCCCAGCCCCTTCCCCATGGCCCCCTTGGACCCCAGAGCCCCTCTCTCCGAAGCCCGAGTGACGCCCCCCAGAGTCCCCTCTGGACTCGATGCGGGGGGAGCCGCAGAGATGGGTTGGGTCTCAGAACCGAGGGGCATCGAAGTTCCTCTCTGTCCCCTTCTCATCCCCAGCGCTGTCGCCCCTCCCCGGCTGCTGGGAGCTCTGAGGAGGCAGAAATGGCCTCTGGACTCCTGACAGCCAGCGCCCGCCAGGTGAGTGGGAGGAGCCTCCTTGGAACGTCATTCCCTGGTGTCCTGGGAGGAATTGACTGCGTACGGGACCCCGGGGCCTTCGCGGCATCGTTTACGTGGATTTGGACAGGACGAGTCAGTCCATGCGTAGCCAGTGTTCTGCCCCTACCGTGAGCCAGGCTCGGTGCCGGGGCAGGGATCCGAAGGGAAAAGGGAGCCTCTGTTATGGAGGAGTTTTAAATCTTGGGAGGCACATGCAAGTGTGAAAGGACTTGGGTCCTTTTTAAGCCAAGATTTCATCAGTCAGTCAGTAAACGTTTATTTCAACTACCATCGCTTTGTTCCTGGCGTTTTCTCTCACTGTCCCCATGCCTGGAACGCTGTCCCTCAACTCTGCCACTAGGTTCCCTCATTTCCTTTAAGTCCCAACTAAATTCCTACCTTCTACTGGAGACCCTTTCCCAGTCGGCCGTATTCAAGTACCTTCCCTCTATTAATTATTTCCTATTTATTCTTCCTAGATCCATCTATGCATGTATATGTGTGTGTGTGTACACACACACACACACGCACATATATATGTATACACACATATATATGCATGTATGGGTATATCTCTCCACAGACACACTTTATACCTTGGTTGTACACAGTTGTTTTCATGTTTTCTCTCCTAATCGATCGTGAGCTTTTCAAGGGCATGGATTGTATTTTGCTTCTCTTCATTTCCCCAGTGGTTAGCATAGTGCCTGGCTCATACGAGGTGCTTAATAAATGCGCATTGAATGATTGACTTTGATTTAGTAAAAGTCAGCGATGTGACATGGTCAAATAAAAGCTAATTCTGGTACTAAGAGACGTAGTGTCTAGAATGGCAAAGGTCGTGTGTTTTTTATGCTTTGTCTTGGTCATGTCACATCTAAGATACTTTTTTCATTCTGATCAACTGTGTTTTAGGGCAGGGGTCCTTAACCTGGGGTCTGTGATTTTTTTCAAAATATATTTTGGGGGCAGCTAAGTGGCGCAGTGGATAGTGCACTGGCCTTGGAGGCAGGAGGACCTGAGTTCAAATCTGGCCTCAGACACATGACACTTACTAGCTGGGCAAGTCACTTAACCCCATTGCTTAGCCAAAAAAAAAAAGGTCAGCTAAAAATATATTTTGATAACTGTTTCAATACACTTGGTCTCCTTTGTAGTCTTATGTATTTTTCTTTATGTATTTAAAACATTTTGAAAATAGAGGTCCATAGGCTTCACTGTAGATGATTCAAAGTAGGAGAGGTCCAGGACACAAAACACGGCTAAGAACCTTTGTTTGAGGGTGTTCTGTTTTAGGAAAGATAGAGAAGCCTTTGGTGGAGGGCATGATAGGCGAACAGCTGGTCCCCTATGTGAAGGGCTGTCACATGGAAGGATGAACCTTGTTCTCCCGGGCTGCAGAGTGAGAGGCTAAGAACGTTGGCAGGAAGCTGTGGAGAGGCAGGTGAAAGATGTCAGTTGGTTAAAATCAAGATAAACATCCGACAGGGCCCTCCAGAAGTTCAGTGGGCACTTGGGAGGTGTTGGCAGTCCTCTCCAAGCACCCGCTCAGCCAGGGACTGGAGGACCGTATCTTGAAGAAGTCCCAGGAGAGGATTTTGGTCAGGTTAGGCTAGAGGGCCTCTCAGCTGCTCGTTGGGATGATGAGCGCCCATGCCCGTGTTTGGTGAGGCTGTTGTGAAGAAAGGACTTTGTAATCCACAAAGTACAATCTCTCTACTAGCAGCTTTGATGCTGCTTCTGCATAGCTTCCTTTGATGGTCTGTGTTCCAACCAGAATGTTCCCGCAAGAATTCCAGAGTGTAATGCCCTTCCTCATCATCTCCACCTCTTACACTCTTTCTTCAAGACTCAGTTCAGGCTTTCCCTCCTCCACGTGCATGTAGCTTCCTCTGCAGATTTGCCAGGTACTCGTGCTTTCCCCTCTGAAATTACTGAGTTTTTTGAGTTTTCATTTCTGTCAGTATTTAGGGTGCAGGCATCCCCTTCTCCTCCAGGATGATGAGGCTGCTTGCAGACAGCTTTTGACTTGTTTCTGTCTTTACATCCCCAGTGTGTAGCCCCGTGCCTGGCACTCAGGCCAGACCAGCATTCAGAATGCTTACTGAATGAGCAAGTGAATAAATGACGCGTGATTGACAGTCTAGTTCAAACTTAGGTACATCGTAGGTGCTCAGTAAGTATTTGACTTGGAACACATTGAAGTTTGCACATTGAGAACCTCTCCTATCAGTTCCTGGACAACCACATCTTTCTTCCCTAGGATAGTCCTTGAGGACCCACAAATGTGTCCAATGTTTCAGGAATTGTTAACGTTCAGAGATGTGGCTGTGGTCTTCACCCCGGAGGAGTGGGGACACCTGCGCCCTGCCCAGAAGGAGCTGTACAGGGACGTGATGCTGGAGAACTACAGGAACCTGGTCTGCCTGGGTAAGCGCGGTGTCCCCTCTGCCTCCGAATCTGCCTGTTGGAAGGGCTTTGCTTTCTTCCTTAGTACATGTTCTGGGCTTTCTGGAGTGTCCTTTACTTCACATCTTGCCTAACAGTTATTAATCCTTTTGGCCAAACACCAGGGTTTTCGCCTGTTGCCAGGGAAGAGGCCTTTGTTTTATACAGCCATCAAGTGGTTGGTTGTATGACCCTTGAGGTTGTACCTCCCTTTACTCTGTTCCCTCAGGTCAAAGTTTCTCCCCCGGGGAGTTCTCTGAAGACATGAACGATGTGTGTTCTGTTAGCATGATGCAAATCTGGTCTGTGACCTCCTTCCCCATGCTTCCAGGTAACAGGAAGGGAGCATCTTCCAGCAATCCTTTGTCGTACCCTGTGGGCCTTCCTGGCATGCTCACTTTTCCCAAGAGAGAGAGAAAGGACATAGGAGGTGCTTAATAAATGTTTGTTGGGCTGGATTGAATTCTGAGATAGTTATCTGAACCCGGCACTTTTCTGTTTCCAATAAATAGGACTCGTCATTTCCAAACCAGATGTGATAGATCAGTTAGAACGAGGAGGGAAACTGTGGATGCCAGAGGGAGATGTCTTAAGAAGCACCTGTCCAGGTAAGTGAGTGAGTGACCATAACGTACAACATCACGACCGGTTGTTAACAGGAAGCACGTTTAAAATGTGGATCCAGGAAATTGCCCGTGATTCCCTCCCCAGGAATGTGGGGAAGAGCTGACCTCCGGCCGGAGAGCCTTCCTAGAGCCCCGTTCCTTCTCGCTGTTTTCCTGTTGTGTATCCATTGTGCGTTTGTACTACCAGGAGTCCCTGTTGCATCTCTCTTGCTTTGCATTATTTCATAAAGGCTCGTCCACATCTCTTTGTGTTCTCCAACCAGTCAGCTTAAGGAGTGTGGACTAGCATTTATGGTAACAATTTGCCCGACATTACTTAACCATTCCCTACTTGGACATTTCTTTCAGTTCCCAACACTTTGTGTTGGTTTTGTTCCAGTTCAGTGATATCATTTGATAGGAAATTCCTGATGCTGCATCTCCTCCATCCCTGCAGTCATGAGAATCTTTATGTAGCTAGCTCAAAAAAACAAGTTATATACCGAACACTTATTATTTTGTCACTTTCACTGCATATTGCCAGAGTACTCACCTTACAATTTCTACAAGTTTTAAATTCTACCATAAATGAATGAGTGTACCAGTTTCTACAACCCTGGCATTGAGTTTTGTTGCTTCTAATTTTCTCTGCCAATATATTGGGCATAAGGATCCTCAGAGTTGTTCTAATTCGTGCCTCTGATTAAAAGTAAAGTCGAGCAGTTTTTCAGTTGACTTTTAAGTTTGTCTTTCCCCTTTTGAAATTTTCTGTTCATATTCTTTGACCATTTATCCATTGTAGACTGGCAGTTCTTGTAAATTTTTAATATTTCCTTATGCATTTAATAATACCATATATCTGACCCCTGACAGTTACTAACTATGTGACTGTGGGCCTTATCAATTTTTCTTTCTCAGCCTTAGGCAACCAATATTCTTAAATTATAGATGGGTTGCAGCCAGTATTGGTGGAGGAAAGTAGTTTCCACACTTAATGAAATAATAGGTCTTTGAGATATTGACTTTACATATTTTACATGTGAAATTATTCTTCTTGTATGTGCCATCAACAACACTGTGAGAATATTTGAATCTAAGATATGAACCTTTGTTTCAGGGAGAAGTTTGAGGACATTAAGAGAATTTTTCGTTTCCCAAAGTCTTTTCAGCCTTTTCTCCTTTTCAGTTATTGGCCCAACTTAATATCCTTTTGCTGTGTCCATCCCTCCAAGATATGAATAAATATGTAAGGTCCCAAAAGACTTACTGTAGTTTTAAGCTTTAAAGCTGTATTGTTGGATAACATCTGAAGCTCGTCCATCTAACTGCGTGTTAGGGTGTGGATGATAGGCGTTCTTCATCCACCTGGTCTGCCCTGCATGGGTAGGTAGGCCAAACTCTTAAATGATTAAGGATCTTATCCAGGAGTCTCTCTAGTATTCTGGGACTTGATGACATGAGCACATGTGAAAAAATGAGCATCTAGAGTGTTTCACTGTTTATAGAAAATCCCTCCTCAGCTTGGTCTTTGCTCTGGGTCTCCCCCACAGTAGTAGCGAGCCCTTTTGACAAGCATTAGTCTCCCTCTTCTGCTTGCTCTGCTACTCACAGAATTTCAGAGTTGGCAGGGACTTCAGCAGCCATCTATTCTAATGCATGTGGGAGAGGAGACCTCACCACAACATGTCTGACAAGTAGCCAACTCTTTAATAATTGTATTTCCTGAATAAATGTATGTTTATGAGTTTTCTAACTAAAAAAAGACCTCCTCTCCATTACATCCTTCAAGGAAAACAATCGTCTTATTTTTATTGATCCATTTTATTTTTACTTCATATTTGTTTCTGAATAAACCTCTTCCCACTTCTCTACCAAACAAGCTTTCCCTTATAAGATGAAAACAAAAAGGAAAAAGAGCAGTTCACAACTAACATTCTTACCCTTTGGTATCATATATGTATATACTATTCCACACCTGGAATCTCCCACCTCTTCAGTACAGGGAGGGAGGTGCATGTGCTCAGCTCTTCTCTGGGGCTGTCGTTGGCCATTCAAATTGCACATTAGGTTGCATTTTTGTAGTTACTGTGTGTTTTGTTCTCCTTACTCCTTCTAACACAGGCCTGCACAGCTTGTGCTTATGGCCCTTGGGGCACTTACAGGATTTCCTCTGCAGACAAGGGATGTTTTCTTCTACATTTTTCAGGGTGCGTGGCATCTTTTGGTGTGCTGCAAGCGGCCTGAGGGCTGTAAGTTGTGCAGACCTGCTCAAACGGTTCACATACTTCTCTGAATTCTTCATGTTTGTCATCTTTTACATGAAGTCAGATCCTTTTATAGGAATGTACTTCAGCCATTCCCCGGTAGAACCTACTGATTGTCTTCCGTCAGAACAATGCTGGTGTGCTTATTTTGAGAAATGATGAAATGTCCTTTCTGTCTTTGACTTTCCTGTGAGTGTTGGTTTAAGCATCAGTGTAAAAGCTTTTCATGATACACAAAAATAATGCTGCATCATATATTGTGTATTTTATTGTTTGGTGGTCTTTACTGATGGAGGACGTAGAAGATAGGACCAAGTGTAATGCAGGAAGAAATGGAATATTTACACTTTTCTCTCTTTCAGGCTGGGAGAGAAGGCCTGAAATCAAACAGTCAGTCCCAAAGCTGGACATTTCTTTGGATGAGTTATTCCAGGAAAACCTCGTAAGGGATGGTACTTGTGCCTCCGAGTTGAGACAAACCTGGGAATGTGGTTCCCAGTTAGAGAGGAAACAGAGCAGTGAGGAAAAATCTCACGGATGTAGTGAATGTGGCAAGGCCTTCAGCCAGAAGACGCATCTAACTCAGCACAGGAGAATTCATACTGGAGAGAAACCTTATGAATGTAATGACTGTGGGAAAACCTTCCGCCTGAGTACAGCTCTTAATCTGCATCGAAGAATTCATACTGGAGAGAAACCTTATGGATGTAGTGAATGTGGGAAATTCTTTAGCCGGAGGACAAATCTTACACGCCATCAGAGCATTCATATTACAGAGAAACCTTATCAGTGTAATGAATGTGGTAAGGCTTTCTGCCAGACCAAAGAACTTACTCGACATCAAAAGATTCATACAGGAGAGAAACCTTATGAGTGTAATGAATGTGGGAAGGCTTTCTTTCAGAAGAGAGACCTTACTCGACATCAGAATGTTCATACTGGAGATAAACCTTATACATGTAATCAGTGTGGCAAGACGTTTCGACATAGTACAGTTCTAATTGGGCATCAGAGAGTTCATTCTGGAGAGAAGCCTTATGAATGTAAGGAATGTGGGAAGTCTTTTACTTGGAGAACATATCTTACTCGACACCTGAGAGTTCACACTGGAGAGAAACCTTTTCAGTGTAATGAATGTGGGAAGGCCTTCTTTCAGAAAAAAGGACTCACTCGACATCAAAGGATTCACACTGGAGAGAAACCTTATGAATGTAATGAGTGTGGGAAGGCTTTCTACCGGAGGACAGACCTTACTCAGCATCAACGCGTTCACACTGGAGAGAAGCCTTACCTGTGTAAAGAATGTGGGAAGGCCTTTAACAGGAACACACACCTTACCCAACATCAGCGAATCCACAAGGGAGACAGACCTCATCAATGCACACAATGTAGGAGGGCCTTCTTTCAGATAAAGGAACTTGTTAGACACCAGAGAATTCACACTGGAGAGAAACCTTATGAATGCACAGAATGTAGGAAAGCCTTCTTCGAGAAAAAAGAACTTAACCGACACCAGCGGATTCATTCTGGAGAAAAACCTTATGTATGTGTAGAATGTGGCAAGTCTTTCCTCCGAAAGACACATCTTAGTGTGCACCAGAGAGTTCACACTGGAGAGAAACCTTATCAGTGTGGTGAATGTGGGAAGGCTTTTTGTCAGAGCTCAGCTCTCAATCTACACCGGAGAATTCACACCGGAGAGAAACCTTATCAGTGTAGTCAATGTGGGAAGGCTTTTTGCCAGAGCTCAGGTCTTCACCTACACCAGAGAGTTCACACTGGTGAGAAACCTTATGAATGTAATGAATGTGGGAAGGCTTTCTGCTTGAACACAGCTCTTACTGTGCATCAGAGAGTTCACACAGGAGAAAAACCTTATGAATGTAATGAATGCGGGAAATCCTTCATTCGGAGGACTCACCTTACTAGACATCAGAGGGTTCACAATGGAGAGAAGCCTTATGAATGTAATAAATGTGAAAAGTCTTTTAGCCAGAGGTCACATCTTACTAAACACCAGAAAGTTCACACTTGAGAGTTTGATGAATAATGAACGGGATGGGGAAAGCCTTCTCTTAGGAGTATAGTTTTTTTGTTTACACTAGAAATCTTTTGAATGTATAAGGAATGTAGGAATTTGACATCATGTAATACTGGAGAGAAGCCTTAATAATGTAAAATCTTCTGAAGATCATGGATGTCAGATTTTAAGCATTGCACACACTTAGCTAAAATTAGTAGAGCGCTAAGGAAAAGGAAACCTCAGAGAGAGATCTCAAATTTTCCATAGTGGTTGTTCTATAGTGGTTTTGTCTGCTCAAGTCCTCAAGCACTTCTCTTCTCCATTCCCATGTTTATTTCAGGTGGCAAGCTATTTTCTTAAAAATTTTGGTAAATCCCACAAATTCTCTCTCAATTTCTCTATA
Organism: Phascolarctos cinereus; assembly: GCF_003287225.1. Taxonomy (NCBI): domain Eukaryota; kingdom Metazoa; phylum Chordata; class Mammalia; order Diprotodontia; family Phascolarctidae; genus Phascolarctos; species Phascolarctos cinereus. The sequence goes on from NW_027555897.1 coordinate 22,285, forward strand.
AATTCAGAATCACTGTCTGTTTTTTTTCCCCCTTTTTATCACATAGAAAGATGTTTTAGATTCCTAAATATAGGTAGGAAGGGATCACAGGAATCACATGATTCAGCCCTCTCTTTTTATAAGATTGAGGACACGGGCCCGGAAGGTTATATGACTTTTTCAAGGTCACATAATAAGTGGTAAGAGGTTTCAACTCCAGGTGTTCTGACAGCCCATGGTACCACACAGCCCCTTCTCTTTGGTAAGGCTTCTTTGCCTATGCCCTTGCTTAAATTTCTCCCTCATGTTCTAGACCTTATTCTAGAAATAATTCCCTCTGAAGCATCTTCAGTCTTTCCACTGGCTCCTTGTCAGCTGCTAATAGACATGTTTTTGTCTCATTGCAGGATGTCCTAGCTCTGCCTTCCTTGGTTAACAATTGATTATTTCTAGCTGTTTGAATGGGAGGAAGCAGTAGAATAGTTCACCCCTCTCCCACTTGTCTCCTGCCGGCATAGGAATGTTGGGATGTGTGTGGCTGGGTGTCCCCGAGAGATCCCGGGGACTGGACTGATAAAGGCTGACTTCTGTGTCAGGCTGTGCTTTCACTTGTGTTACCTCCTGGCAGAGCTACCAGCAGGAGGTTGCAAATGAAGAGAGGGAGGTGTGGCATTGAGTTACAGCTTTGGGCCTTAGCATTAGAGCAGGTGGCTAGAAGTGTGTGACCTAGTTTGACTAAAAGCAATAGGTAGGGCTGCTGTAGTTTTTCTCTTTGGCCTTATTTCATGTCTACTCCCTGCTGTCTGCTGAGGGAGCAAGAACTCAGTGACTTCCCCTCTTCCTTGTTTACTTGCAAGGTCAATGGGCACGTGGAGATGCTGCTTCCATCTTCTGAGCTGAGTGGAGAAGTAGATCTGTTTCTCATTTTCTCCCTTTCTTTTCCTCTGCTTCCCTCCTTTCTTTCCAGACTCCTCCTTCCTGCCCCCAACATGAATCCTCTCTACCAGTTCTGGAACCATGATCGAATCTGCTCTGGCATTGTTCTGGCCTCCAAGGGCCAGTGTGCTCCCCTCTGGCACCATTGAGCTCTGCTGTAACCAAGGTGCCCCTTTGTGGCCACTGCCCCACTATATGTGCTTTCTCAGTATGCCCACTGGAATGTAAGCTTGTTGAGGGCAGTGTCTCTTGTTTTCTGAGTTATCTTCCCAGTGCATAGTATGGCACTTGGCATTTAATAAATGCTGTTTCATTCATTCAGTTCCCCATTCCCTTGAGGTAAAAGTTTCCCAAGTTCCGGCATCTGGCTCTCTTATGCCATACTTTCTGTTGAGACTCTCCCATAGTTAAGGTAACCAAGGTATATACTTGTCTAAGGGGCCAGGATTGAGGAAGAAATCAGGAAAGGGGCTTGGACAGCAGCTGAGTGATCTCATAGAGTCATAACCCAAACCTTCCCAACCTCAGCCATGCACACACAGAGTTTGTTTTAGTGATGTCCTTTTTGCACTAATTTCTCTACACACACCACACATCGAACCCTCATAACAAAGGACGAGCAAAAATGAACGCTTCTGAGAGTGTGTTCAACGTTCTTCACCTGCAACCCCTCCCCCTCTCTACCAAGGGGAGGAAAGTGGGTGTATTTTGTTGTTTTCTCCAAGTTTTGCCATTCTAAAATTTCTGTCAGAAGTATTTTATCTCAGAAAATACAGATAATGGACTGGTAGTCCTTGAAGTGAAACTTCAGACCAGACTCAATGGTTATCAACAGGCAGGGTTCTTTTCCCCGGGAGTCCAACTGGTCACAAAAGTAGGGAGCAGTTAGGATGATCAGTGCCTGAACTGAGGAAACTATTCACAAGTATGGTACTCCTGACTAGAATAGCAGAAGTTGTATTGTTAAAAGTAGACTGGGGCAAATCCCAGAATATGCAGGTGTGTGCCAGAGCTATTCTAATAATGAGAAATGGTGGAAGCAGGGTATCCTGCATCATTGAGTTACCTTTGGAAGGGGTGAGGGAGGAGCCGTGCATGTGGACGAAAGAATGGTAGAATGGTAGAGAATACTGAATGTGAAGTGCTGTATTTTAAAGGAAGAAATTTTATGTATGGTTTATGTTGCAAGCTTATTCCTCACTGCTGCTAGCAGGAGCTAAGTGGACCAGGCACATACTTAGATAAATCTAGGGTTCATCTACATTATTCCCTGACCTCCAGTAACCTTGGTTAAGGAGGAACAAATCTCAGGTTCCCCTGTCACCTTTCAGCAGAGTGCTTTTTGCTGTATGGGTGTAGGAGATGCCTGTTGAAACTCTTGCTCATGCAGTGGTAGTTCTTTTGTAATAGTAATCTTAGAGAGTTGCTTGGGATGCTGAATGCATAGCTGACTTGCTCATGTTTGCACAACCAGTATGTATCAGAGGCAAGAGTGGAAGCCAAGTCCTCCAAGGCTGGTCTTCTGTCCCCTACACCAAAAAGCATGGATTTTTAAAAGATAACAGTTAAAAGTTGAATCCTCATACTCTGTGTAATGAAGGTGAGTATCTTTGTGCTCGTTCACGAGGTTAAGATTGAATTATCACTGTCATTGTAGGCTGTGTGTTAGTGTTGTGTTGATTTTTCCCAACAATAATGCAACAGGATTTTATGGGTGGAAAACCACCGTTAAAACTGTGAATGGTAATGGTCTGAATTCAACCTGAAAAATGAAGCAAGTTGCAGGATACATAAGAAGACAACACTATATTGCTTAAAAATAACAACTAAAACAGAGATTTATATATACAAATAATGCTTAAATCTGGTTTGCCTCAAATGAATTGTAAACAGCGGGAGTTGCAATCATCACTTCTGATAAGGCAAAAAATTGTTCATGTTCTAATGCATAAAGAACTCAATCAAAAGTAGAAATGTTAAATACTTTTTAGATCTTTCTTATTTGGACTTGTGATTTCCTCAGAGAATTCCTTAGTGTGTAAACTCCCTCCACTAAAGCAGATTGGGAACTCAGCTGTAGTTTGTAGTGGCTTGAGGCAGAATTTAACATTTGCTCAGAGTCACTCAGCTAGTGTGTCAGATGTAGGACTTGAATCCAGGTCTTAACTCTAAGACTGTCTCTCTATCCATGTTTGTCTCAGATCATGACACAATTAAAAATTATAACTGACAAGTTAAAATATGAACAAAGGGTATAGACTTAAATGGAACTTAATGACAAGTATTGAGCAGGTCAAAGACCAAACCACAGAAACAATAAAAACATTGTACAAGAGTGATGTGGGCACGTGGTGAGAACAGTATCCGAAGACTGTCCCAGGCAGATTAGGCCAGCTCTTCCTTCCAAGTTATTGACACCGCCCTCAATTCAGTTCTCTCAGAGGACTAAGGCTTTGGCTGTTGATAGAACTTTGAAGTCACCTTTGTGCAAAAACCGTCCAGGACACTTGGAGCTATTAGTCTTCCCCCAGGATTCTGACTACACCCACAGAGGAGACCTGTGCCCAAAGCTGTAACCTTGAAGAATAATTTTCCCCTGCTCTGAATGCTCTTCCCTTCCTGTGGCTAAGTAAATCTGTTGTTAACTGTCGATGACCTTCCGGGCTCTCCTTTTGTCCCAGTCTTGGACCAGAACCGCCACCGCAGCCTGCCTGTAAACTCTGGCCTGTTATAGACCACGTCGCACGATTTGTGTCGGATGGCTAAAGCTTCCCACCTGTCTGCCCCAGCCATTTGGTGGTGCTTCTTGCTCCCCAAGCCACAACCTGCTGACACGGACTAGAATTCC
>NW_027555898.1:0-26027 GCF_003287225.1 Phascolarctos cinereus
CTTTCCTTGGCTCCCCAGCGCCAAGCTTCCGCTTGCCAGAGACGCTCCGCGTGCCAGCCCCCTCAAACGGGGGAAGCCATACCGAAAGAAAACCCAAGAAGCACACGGCGAAGAAGCGACTGGACTGCTGTTCAGTGGAGAGCGTGCGGGGAGGGTCTTGGTGGCAAGTGGGCGTGGGCACCACGCTTGCCAGGGCGGCCGAGAGAGGGTCTGGAGCTGTCCGGGCGGGCGTGGGGCTGGACCCCTAGGAAAAAAAGGGTGGGCAAAAAAAAAGAAAAAGCCTACAGCACCCGGTATTCCCAGGCGGTCTCCCATCCAAGTACTAACCAGGCCCGACCCTGCTTAAGCTTCCGAGATCAGACGAGATCGGGCGCGTTCAGGGTGGTATGGCCGTAGACGCTCTGCCATTCTCCTGGCAGCCCCAAGAGCTCGCGCCGCCCGCGCACGCTTTTGCGCCGCCTGCCTGCGCGCGGGGCTCTGCGCTGCTGTCCGGGCCAATCCCTCCCCAGGCCACCGCAAGCCCGGGTCCCTCTCCGGTCCGCTCCCGGCCCGGGGACACACCACGCCCCCCTCCCTGACCACCCCAACACGCCTCGCCCGCTCGCGCGCCCCAACAGCGCCTGGCCATTCAGACGGCAGCCGGCACTCGGGCCCGCAACACACCAACGGGCTGGCCGGACCGCCCGCCCCTTCTTCCAAACTGCCCCGGCCCCGGCCCCGGCCCAAGACACGCCGATGCTGCCTGCACCCCAAGCTCGCCATCTAGGCTGGCCAGGGCCCAGCGCGCAGCGCTCAGCAGGGAGCGCGGAGCCTGCCCCCGCGTGCCGGGCCAGCGGTCCCGGCGCTCTCTCAAGCTCTCCTCTGCGGGCCGCGCCACGCCCGGTCCCACTCCCGCGCGAGCCACACGCTGCTCGTCCCCAGCTCTGGCACTTCCCGGTGCAACTTCTTGCCCGCCTGTGCAACGCTCTGCCTGCTCCGGGGAGCCTCCTGCCTCCTTTGGCTTCCTCCAAGGGCCACCGAAGAGCCCACCTTCCTCTAGAGGAAGCCGCTCCCAATCCCTGGGTCAGCCCAGGGCCTTCGCTCTGCCCCGTGCGTCCTCTTCAGCCTGTCCCTAGCGCGTCCGCGTGCCCACGCACACCTCGTCTTCTGCCCCCTTCGCCTGGGGGCTCCGGCTCGGCAGGGCCCTTCCTGGCCCTTTCCTTGGCTCCCCAGCGCCAAGCTTCCGCTTGCCAGAGACGCTCCGCGTGCCAGCCCCCTCAAACGGGGGAAGCCATACCGAAAGAAAACCCAAGAAGCACACGGCGAAGAAGCGACTGGACTGCTGTTCAGTGGAGAGCGTGCGGGGAGGGTCTTGGTGGCAAGTGGGCGTGGGCACCACGCTTGCCAGGGCGGCCGAGAGAGGGTCTGGAGCTGTCCGGGCGGGCGTGGGGCTGGACCCCTAGGAAAAAAAGGGTGGGCAAAAAAAAAGAAAAAGCCTACAGCACCCGGTATTCCCAGGCGGTCTCCCATCCAAGTACTAACCAGGCCCGACCCTGCTTAGCTTCCGAGATCAGACGAGATCGGGCGCGTTCAGGGTGGTATGGCCGTAGACGCTCTGCCATTCTCCTGGCAGCCCCAAGAGCTCGCGCCGCCCGCGCACGCTTTTGCGCCGCCTGCCTGCGCGCGGGGCTCTGCGCTGCTGTCCGGGCCAATCCCTCCCCCAGGCCACCGCAAGCCCGGGTCCCTCTCCGGTCCGCTCCCGGCCCGGGGACACACCACGCCCCCCTCCCTGACCACCCCAACACGCCTCGCCCGCTCGCGCGCCCCAACAGCGCCTGGCCATTCAGACGGCAGCCGGCACTCGGGCCCGCAACACACCAACGGGCTGGCCGGACCGCCCGCCCCTTCTTCCAAACTGCCCCGGCCCCGGCCCCGGCCCAAGACACGCTCTGCCCCGTGCGTCCTCTTCAGCCTGTCCCTAGCGCGTCCGCGTGCCCACGCACACCTCGTCTTCTGCCCCCTTCGCCTGGGGGCTCCGGCTCGGCAGGGCCCTTCCTGGCCCTTTCCTTGGCTCCCCAGCGCCAAGCTTCCGCTTGCCAGAGACGCTCCGCGTGCCAGCCCCCTCAAACGGGGGAAGCCATACCGAAAGAAAACCCAAGAAGCACACGGCGAAGAAGCGACTGGACTGCTGTTCAGTGGAGAGCGTGCGGGGAGGGTCTTGGTGGCAAGTGGGCGTGGGCACCACGCTTGCCAGGGCGGCCGAGAGAGGGTCTGGAGCTGTCCGGGCGGGCGTGGGGCTGGACCCCTAGGAAAAAAAGGGTGGGCAAAAAAAAAGAAAAAGCCTACAGCACCCGGTATTCCCAGGCGGTCTCCCATCCAAGTACTAACCAGGCCCGACCCTGCTTAGCTTCCGAGATCAGACGAGATCGGGCGCGTTCAGGGTGGTATGGCCGTAGACGCTCTGCCATTCTCCTGGCAGCCCCAAGAGCTCGCGCCGCCCGCGCACGCTTTTGCGCCGCCTGCCTGCGCGCGGGGCTCTGCGCTGCTGTCCGGGCCAATCCCTCCCCCAGGCCACCGCAAGCCCGGGTCCCTCTCCGGTCCGCTCCCGGCCCGGGGACACACCACGCCCCCCTCCCTGACCACCCCAACACGCCTCGCCCGCTCGCGCGCCCCAACAGCGCCTGGCCATTCAGACGGCAGCCGGCACTCGGGCCCGCAACACACCAACGGGCTGGCCGGACCGCCCGCCCCTTCTTCCAAACTGCCCCGGCCCCGGCCCCGGCCCAAGACACGCCGATGCTGCCTGCACCCCAAGCTCGCCATCTAGGCTGGCCAGGGCCCAGCGCGCAGCGCTCAGCAGGGAGCGCGGAGCCTGCCCCCGCGTGCCGGGCCAGCGGTCCCGGCGCTCTCTCAAGCTCTCCTCTGCGGGCCGCGCCACGCCCGGGTCCCACTCCCGCGCGAGCCACACGCTGCTCGTCCCCAGCTCTGGGCACTTCCCGGTGCAACTTCTTGCCCGCCTGTGCAACGCTCTGCCTGCTCCGGGGAGCCTCCTGCCTCCTTTGGCTTCCTCCAAGGGCCACCGAAGAGCCCACCTTCCTCTAGAGGAAGCCGCTCCCAATCCCTGGGTCAGCCCAGGGCCTTCGCTCTGCCCCGTGCGTCCTCTTCAGCCTGTCCCTAGCGCGTCCGCGTGCCCACGCACACCTCGTCTTCTGCCCCCTTCGCCTGGGGGCTCCGGCTCGGCAGGGCCCTTCCTGGCCCTTTCCTTGGCTCCCCAGCGCCAAGCTTCCGCTTGCCAGAGACGCTCCGCGTGCCAGCCCCCTCAAACGGGGGAAGCCATACCGAAAGAAAACCCAAGAAGCACACGGCGAAGAAGCGACTGGACTGCTGTTCAGTGGAGAGCGTGCGGGGAGGGTCTTGGTGGCAAGTGGGCGTGGGCACCACGCTTGCCAGGGCGGCCGAGAGAGGGTCTGGAGCTGTCCGGGCGGGCGTGGGGCTGGACCCCTAGGAAAAAAAGGGTGGGCAAAAAAAAAGAAAAAGCCTACAGCACCCGGTATTCCCAGGCGGTCTCCCATCCAAGTACTAACCAGGCCCGACCCTGCTTAGCTTCCGAGATCAGACGAGATCGGGCGCGTTCAGGGTGGTATGGCCGTAGACGCTCTGCCATTCTCCTGGCAGCCCCAAGAGCTCGCGCCGCCCGCGCACGCTTTTGCGCCGCCTGCCTGCGCGCGGGGCTCTGCGCTGCTGTCCGGGCCAATCCCTCCCCCAGGCCACCGCAAGCCCGGGTCCCTCTCCGGTCCGCTCCCGGCCCGGGGACACACCACGCCCCCTCCCTGACCACCCCAACACGCCTCGCCCGCTCGCGCGCCCCAACAGCGCCTGGCCATTCAGACGGCAGCCGGCACTCGGGCCCGCAACACACCAACGGGCTGGCCGGACCGCCCGCCCCTTCTTCCAAACTGCCCCGGCCCCGGCCCCGGCCCAAGACACGCCGATGCTGCCTGCACCCCAAGCTCGCCATCTAGGCTGGCCAGGGCCCAGCGCGCAGCGCTCAGCAGGGAGCGCGGAGCCTGCCCCCGCGTGCCGGGCCAGCGGTCCCGGCGCTCTCTCAAGCTCTCCTCTGCGGGCCGCGCCACGCCCGGGTCCCACTCCCGCGCGAGCCACACGCTGCTCGTCCCCAGCTCTGGCCACTTCCCGGTGCAACTTCTTGCCCGCCTGTGCAACGCTCTGCCTGCTCCGGGGAGCCTCCTGCCTCCTTTGGCTTCCTCCAAGGGCCACCGAAGAGCCCACCTTCCTCTAGAGGAAGCCGCTCCCAATCCCTGGGTCAGCCCAGGGCCTTCGCTCTGCCCCGTGCGTCCTCTTCAGCCTGTCCCTAGCGCGTCCGCGTGCCCACGCACACCTCGTCTTCTGCCCCCTTCGCCTGGGGGCTCCGGCTCGGCAGGGCCCTTCCTGGCCCTTTCCTTGGCTCCCCAGCGCCAAGCTTCCGCTTGCCAGAGACGCTCCGCGTGCCAGCCCCCTCAAACGGGGGAAGCCATACCGAAAGAAAACCCAAGAAGCACACGGCGAAGAAGCGACTGGACTGCTGTTCAGTGGAGAGCGTGCGGGGAGGGTCTTGGTGGCAAGTGGGCGTGGGCACCACGCTTGCCAGGGCGGCCGAGAGAGGGTCTGGAGCTGTCCGGGCGGGCGTGGGGCTGGACCCCTAGGAAAAAAAGGGTGGGCAAAAAAAAAGAAAAAGCCTACAGCACCCGGTATTCCCAGGCGGTCTCCCATCCAAGTACTAACCAGGCCCGACCCTGCTTAAGCTTCCGAGATCAGACGAGATCGGGCGCGTTCAGGGTGGTATGGCCGTAGACGCTCTGCCATTCTCCTGGCAGCCCCAAGAGCTCGCGCCGCCCGCGCACGCTTTTGCGCCGCCTGCCTGCGCGCGGGGCTCTGCGCTGCTGTCCGGGCCAATCCCTCCCCCAGGCCACCGCAAGCCCGGGTCCCTCTCCGGTCCGCTCCCGGCCCGGGGACACACCACGCCCCCCTCCCTGACCACCCCAACACGCCTCGCCCGCTCGCGCGCCCCAACAGCGCCTGGCCATTCAGACGGCAGCCGGCACTCGGGCCCGCAACACACCAACGGGCTGGCCGGACCGCCCGCCCCTTCTTCCAAACTGCCCCGGCCCCGGCCCCGGCCCAAGACACGCCGATGCTGCCTGCACCCCAAGCTCGCCATCTAGGCTGGCCAGGGCCCAGCGCGCAGCGCTCAGCAGGGAGCGCGGAGCCTGCCCCCGCGTGCCGGGCCAGCGGTCCCGGCGCTCTCTCAAGCTCTCCTCTGCGGGCCGCGCCACGCCCGGGTCCCACTCCCGCGCGAGCCACACGCTGCTCGTCCCCAGCTCTGGGCACTTCCCGGTGCAACTTCTTGCCCGCCTGTGCAACGCTCTGCCTGCTCCGGGGAGCCTCCTGCCTCCTTTGGCTTCCTCCAAGGGCCACCGAAGAGCCCACCTTCCTCTAGAGGAAGCCGCTCCCAATCCCTGGGTCAGCCCAGGGCCTTCGCTCTGCCCCGTGCGTCCTCTTCAGCCTGTCCCTAGCGCGTCCGCGTGCCCACGCACACCTCGTCTTCTGCCCCCTTCGCCTGGGGGCTCCGGCTCGGCAGGGCCCTTCCTGGCCCTTTCCTTGGCTCCCCAGCGCCAAGCTTCCGCTTGCCAGAGACGCTCCGCGTGCCAGCCCCCTCAAACGGGGGAAGCCATACCGAAAGAAAACCCAAGAAGCACACGGCGAAGAAGCGACTGGACTGCTGTTCAGTGGAGAGCGTGCGGGGAGGGTCTTGGTGGCAAGTGGGCGTGGGCACCACGCTTGCCAGGGCGGCCGAGAGAGGGTCTGGAGCTGTCCGGGCGGGCGTGGGGCTGGACCCCTAGGAAAAAAAGGGTGGGCAAAAAAAAAGAAAAAGCCTACAGCACCCGGTATTCCCAGGCGGTCTCCCATCCAAGTACTAACCAGGCCCGACCCTGCTTAAGCTTCCGAGATCAGACGAGATCGGGCGCGTTCAGGGTGGTATGGCCGTAGACGCTCTGCCATTCTCCTGGCAGCCCCAAGAGCTCGCGCCGCCCGCGCACGCTTTTGCGCCGCCTGCCTGCGCGCGGGGCTCTGCGCTGCTGTCCGGGCCAATCCCTCCCCCAGGCCACCGCAAGCCCGGGTCCCTCTCCGGTCCGCTCCCGGCCCGGGGACACACCACGCCCCCCTCCCTGACCACCCCAACACGCCTCGCCCGCTCGCGCGCCCCAACAGCGCCTGGCCATTCAGACGGCAGCCGGCACTCGGGCCCGCAACACACCAACGGGCTGGCCGGACCGCCCGCCCCTTCTTCCAAACTGCCCCGGCCCCGGCCCCGGCCCAAGACACGCCGATGCTGCCTGCACCCCAAGCTCGCCATCTAGGCTGGCCAGGGCCCAGCGCGCAGCGCTCAGCAGGGAGCGCGGAGCCTGCCCCCGCGTGCCGGGCCAGCGGTCCCGGCGCTCTCTCAAGCTCTCCTCTGCGGGCCGCGCCACGCCCGGGTCCCACTCCCGCGCGAGCCACACGCTGCTCGTCCCCAGCTCTGGCACTTCCCGGTGCAACTTCTTGCCCGCCTGTGCAACGCTCTGCCTGCTCCGGGGAGCCTCCTGCCTCCTTTGGCTTCCTCCAAGGGCCACCGAAGAGCCCACCTTCCTCTAGAGGAAGCCGCTCCCAATCCCTGGGTCAGCCCAGGGCCTTCGCTCTGCCCCGTGCGTCCTCTTCAGCCTGTCCCTAGCGCGTCCGCGTGCCCACGCACACCTCGTCTTCTGCCCCCTTCGCCTGGGGGCTCCGGCTCGGCAGGGCCCTTCCTGGCCCTTTCCTTGGCTCCCCAGCGCCAAGCTTCCGCTTGCCAGAGACGCTCCGCGTGCCAGCCCCCTCAAACGGGGGAAGCCATACCGAAAGAAAACCCAAGAAGCACACGGCGAAGAAGCGACTGGACTGCTGTTCAGTGGAGAGCGTGCGGGGAGGGTCTTGGTGGCAAGTGGGCGTGGGCACCACGCTTGCCAGGGCGGCCGAGAGAGGGTCTGGAGCTGTCCGGGCGGGCGTGGGGCTGGACCCCTAGGAAAAAAAGGGTGGGCAAAAAAAAAGAAAAAGCCTACAGCACCCGGTATTCCCAGGCGGTCTCCCATCCAAGTACTAACCAGGCCCGACCCTGCTTAGCTTCCGAGATCAGACGAGATCGGGCGCGTTCAGGGTGGTATGGCCGTAGACGCTCTGCCATTCTCCTGGCAGCCCCAAGAGCTCGCGCCGCCCGCGCACGCTTTTGCGCCGCCTGCCTGCGCGCGGGGCTCTGCGCTGCTGTCCGGGCCAATCCCTCCCCCAGGCCACCGCAAGCCCGGGTCCCTCTCCGGTCCGCTCCCGGCCCGGGGACACACCACGCCCCCCTCCCTGACCACCCCAACACGCCTCGCCCGCTCGCGCGCCCCAACAGCGCCTGGCCATTCAGACGGCAGCCGGCACTCGGGCCCGCAACACACCAACGGGCTGGCCGGACCGCCCGCCCCTTCTTCCAAACTGCCCCGGCCCCGGCCCCGGCCCAAGACACGCCGATGCTGCCTGCACCCCAAGCTCGCCATCTAGGCTGGCCAGGGCCCAGCGCGCAGCGCTCAGCAGGGAGCGCGGAGCCTGCCCCCGCGTGCCGGGCCAGCGGTCCCGGCGCTCTCTCAAGCTCTCCTCTGCGGGCCGCGCCACGCCCGGGTCCCACTCCCGCGCGAGCCACACGCTGCTCGTCCCCAGCTCTGGCACTTCCCGGTGCAACTTCTTGCCCGCCTGTGCAACGCTCTGCCTGCTCCGGGGAGCCTCCTGCCTCCTTTGGCTTCCTCCAAGGGCCACCGAAGAGCCCACCTTCCTCTAGAGGAAGCCGCTCCCAATCCCTGGGTCAGCCCAGGGCCTTCGCTCTGCCCCGTGCGTCCTCTTCAGCCTGTCCCTAGCGCGTCCGCGTGCCCACGCACACCTCGTCTTCTGCCCCCTTCGCCTGGGGGCTCCGGCTCGGCAGGGCCCTTCCTGGCCCTTTCCTTGGCTCCCCAGCGCCAAGCTTCCGCTTGCCAGAGACGCTCCGCGTGCCAGCCCCCTCAAACGGGGGAAGCCATACCGAAAGAAAACCCAAGAAGCACACGGCGAAGAAGCGACTGGACTGCTGTTCAGTGGAGAGCGTGCGGGGAGGGTCTTGGTGGCAAGTGGGCGTGGGCACCACGCTTGCCAGGGCGGCCGAGAGAGGGTCTGGAGCTGTCCGGGCGGGCGTGGGGCTGGACCCCTAGGAAAAAAAGGGTGGGCAAAAAAAAAGAAAAAGCCTACAGCACCCGGTATTCCCAGGCGGTCTCCCATCCAAGTACTAACCAGGCCCGACCCTGCTTAGCTTCCGAGATCAGACGAGATCGGGCGCGTTCAGGGTGGTATGGCCGTAGACGCTCTGCCATTCTCCTGGCAGCCCCAAGAGCTCGCGCCGCCCGCGCACGCTTTTGCGCCGCCTGCCTGCGCGCGGGGCTCTGCGCTGCTGTCCGGGCCAATCCCTCCCCCAGGCCACCGCAAGCCCGGGTCCCTCTCCGGTCCGCTCCCGGCCCGGGGACACACCACGCCCCCCTCCCTGACCACCCCAACACGCCTCGCCCGCTCGCGCGCCCCAACAGCGCCTGGCCATTCAGACGGCAGCCGGCACTCGGGCCCGCAACACACCAACGGGCTGGCCGGACCGCCCGCCCCTTCTTCCAAACTGCCCCGGCCCCGGCCCCGGCCCAAGACACGCCGATGCTGCCTGCACCCCAAGCTCGCCATCTAGGCTGGCCAGGGCCCAGCGCGCAGCGCTCAGCAGGGAGCGCGGAGCCTGCCCCCGCGTGCCGGGCCAGCGGTCCCGGCGCTCTCTCAAGCTCTCCTCTGCGGGCCGCGCCACGCCCGGGTCCCACTCCCGCGCGAGCCACACGCTGCTCGTCCCCAGCTCTGGCACTTCCCGGTGCAACTTCTTGCCCGCCTGTGCAACGCTCTGCCTGCTCCGGGGAGCCTCCTGCCTCCTTTGGCTTCCTCCAAGGGCCACCGAAGAGCCCACCTTCCTCTAGAGGAAGCCGCTCCCAATCCCTGGGTCAGCCCAGGGCCTTCGCTCTGCCCCGTGCGTCCTCTTCAGCCTGTCCCTAGCGCGTCCGCGTGCCCACGCACACCTCGTCTTCTGCCCCCTTCGCCTGGGGGCTCCGGCTCGGCAGGGCCCTTCCTGGCCCTTTCCTTGGCTCCCCAGCGCCAAGCTTCCGCTTGCCAGAGACGCTCCGCGTGCCAGCCCCCTCAAACGGGGGAAGCCATACCGAAAGAAAACCCAAGAAGCACACGGCGAAGAAGCGACTGGACTGCTGTTCAGTGGAGAGCGTGCGGGGAGGGTCTTGGTGGCAAGTGGGCGTGGGCACCACGCTTGCCAGGGCGGCCGAGAGAGGGTCTGGAGCTGTCCGGGCGGGCGTGGGGCTGGACCCCTAGGAAAAAAAGGGTGGGCAAAAAAAAAGAAAAAGCCTACAGCACCCGGTATTCCCAGGCGGTCTCCCATCCAAGTACTAACCAGGCCCGACCCTGCTTAAGCTTCCGAGATCAGACGAGATCGGGCGCGTTCAGGGTGGTATGGCCGTAGACGCTCTGCCATTCTCCTGGCAGCCCCAAGAGCTCGCGCCGCCCGCGCACGCTTTTGCGCCGCCTGCCTGCGCGCGGGGCTCTGCGCTGCTGTCCGGGCCAATCCCTCCCCCAGGCCACCGCAAGCCCGGGTCCCTCTCCGGTCCGCTCCCGGCCCGGGGACACACCACGCCCCCCTCCCTGACCACCCCAACACGCCTCGCCCGCTCGCGCGCCCCAACAGCGCCTGGCCATTCAGACGGCAGCCGGCACTCGGGCCCGCAACACACCAACGGGCTGGCCGGACCGCCCGCCCCTTCTTCCAAACTGCCCCGGCCCCGGCCCCGGCCCAAGACACGCCGATGCTGCCTGCACCCCAAGCTCGCCATCTAGGCTGGCCAGGGCCCAGCGCGCAGCGCTCAGCAGGGAGCGCGGAGCCTGCCCCCGCGTGCCGGGCCAGCGGTCCCGGCGCTCTCTCAAGCTCTCCTCTGCGGGCCGCGCCACGCCCGGGTCCCACTCCCGCGCGAGCCACACGCTGCTCGTCCCCAGCTCTGGCACTTCCCGGTGCAACTTCTTGCCCGCCTGTGCAACGCTCTGCCTGCTCCGGGGAGCCTCCTGCCTCCTTTGGCTTCCTCCAAGGGCCACCGAAGAGCCCACCTTCCTCTAGAGGAAGCCGCTCCCAATCCCTGGGTCAGCCCAGGGCCTTCGCTCTGCCCCGTGCGTCCTCTTCAGCCTGTCCCTAGCGCGTCCGCGTGCCCACGCACACCTCGTCTTCTGCCCCCTTCGCCTGGGGGCTCCGGCTCGGCAGGGCCCTTCCTGGCCCTTTCCTTGGCTCCCCAGCGCCAAGCTTCCGCTTGCCAGAGACGCTCCGCGTGCCAGCCCCCTCAAACGGGGGAAGCCATACCGAAAGAAAACCCAAGAAGCACACGGCGAAGAAGCGACTGGACTGCTGTTCAGTGGAGAGCGTGCGGGGAGGGTCTTGGTGGCAAGTGGGCGTGGGCACCACGCTTGCCAGGGCGGCCGAGAGAGGGTCTGGAGCTGTCCGGGCGGGCGTGGGGCTGGACCCCTAGGAAAAAAAGGGTGGGCAAAAAAAAAGAAAAAGCCTACAGCACCCGGTATTCCCAGGCGGTCTCCCATCCAAGTACTAACCAGGCCCGACCCTGCTTAGCTTCCGAGATCAGACGAGATCGGGCGCGTTCAGGGTGGTATGGCCGTAGACGCTCTGCCATTCTCCTGGCAGCCCCAAGAGCTCGCGCCGCCCGCGCACGCTTTTGCGCCGCCTGCCTGCGCGCGGGGCTCTGCGCTGCTGTCCGGGCCAATCCCTCCCCCAGGCCACCGCAAGCCCGGGTCCCTCTCCGGTCCGCTCCCGGCCCGGGGACACACCACGCCCCCCTCCCTGACCACCCCAACACGCCTCGCCCGCTCGCGCGCCCCAACAGCGCCTGGCCATTCAGACGGCAGCCGGCACTCGGGCCCGCAACACACCAACGGGCTGGCCGGACCGCCCGCCCCTTCTTCCAAACTGCCCCGGCCCCGGCCCCGGCCCAAGACACGCCGATGCTGCCTGCACCCCAAGCTCGCCATCTAGGCTGGCCAGGGCCCAGCGCGCAGCGCTCAGCAGGGAGCGCGGAGCCTGCCCCCGCGTGCCGGGCCAGCGGTCCCGGCGCTCTCTCAAGCTCTCCTCTGCGGGCCGCGCCACGCCCGGGTCCCACTCCCGCGCGAGCCACACGCTGCTCGTCCCCAGCTCTGGCACTTCCCGGTGCAACTTCTTGCCCGCCTGTGCAACGCTCTGCCTGCTCCGGGGAGCCTCCTGCCTCCTTTGGCTTCCTCCAAGGGCCACCGAAGAGCCCACCTTCCTCTAGAGGAAGCCGCTCCCAATCCCTGGGTCAGCCCAGGGCCTTCGCTCTGCCCCGTGCGTCCTCTTCAGCCTGTCCCTAGCGCGTCCGCGTGCCCACGCACACCTCGTCTTCTGCCCCCTTCGCCTGGGGGCTCCGGCTCGGCAGGGCCCTTCCTGGCCCTTTCCTTGGCTCCCCAGCGCCAAGCTTCCGCTTGCCAGAGACGCTCCGCGTGCCAGCCCCCTCAAACGGGGGAAGCCATACCGAAAGAAAACCCAAGAAGCACACGGCGAAGAAGCGACTGGACTGCTGTTCAGTGGAGAGCGTGCGGGGAGGGTCTTGGTGGCAAGTGGGCGTGGGCACCACGCTTGCCAGGGCGGCCGAGAGAGGGTCTGGAGCTGTCCGGGCGGGCGTGGGGCTGGACCCCTAGGAAAAAAAGGGTGGGCAAAAAAAAAGAAAAAGCCTACAGCACCCGGTATTCCCAGGCGGTCTCCCATCCAAGTACTAACCAGGCCCGACCCTGCTTAAGCTTCCGAGATCAGACGAGATCGGGCGCGTTCAGGGTGGTATGGCCGTAGACGCTCTGCCATTCTCCTGGCAGCCCCAAGAGCTCGCGCCGCCCGCGCACGCTTTTGCGCCGCCTGCCTGCGCGCGGGGCTCTGCGCTGCTGTCCGGGCCAATCCCTCCCCCAGGCCACCGCAAGCCCGGGTCCCTCTCCGGTCCGCTCCCGGCCCGGGGACACACCACGCCCCCCTCCCTGACCACCCCAACACGCCTCGCCCGCTCGCGCGCCCCAACAGCGCCTGGCCATTCAGACGGCAGCCGGCACTCGGGCCCGCAACACACCAACGGGCTGGCCGGACCGCCCGCCCCTTCTTCCAAACTGCCCCGGCCCCGGCCCCGGCCCAAGACACGCCGATGCTGCCTGCACCCCAAGCTCGCCATCTAGGCTGGCCAGGGCCCAGCGCGCAGCGCTCAGCAGGGAGCGCGGAGCCTGCCCCCGCGTGCCGGGCCAGCGGTCCCGGCGCTCTCTCAAGCTCTCCTCTGCGGGCCGCGCCACGCCCGGGTCCCACTCCCGCGCGAGCCACACGCTGCTCGTCCCAGCTCTGGCCACTTCCCGGTGCAACTTCTTGCCCGCCTGTGCAACGCTCTGCCTGCTCCGGGGAGCCTCCTGCCTCCTTTGGCTTCCTCCAAGGGCCACCGAAGAGCCCACCTTCCTCTAGAGGAAGCCGCTCCCAATCCCTGGGTCAGCCCAGGGCCTTCGCTCTGCCCCGTGCGTCCTCTTCAGCCTGTCCCTAGCGCGTCCGCGTGCCCACGCACACCTCGTCTTCTGCCCCCTTCGCCTGGGGGCTCCGGCTCGGCAGGGCCCTTCCTGGCCCTTTCCTTGGCTCCCCAGCGCCAAGCTTCCGCTTGCCAGAGACGCTCCGCGTGCCAGCCCCCTCAAACGGGGGAAGCCATACCGAAAGAAAACCCAAGAAGCACACGGCGAAGAAGCGACTGGACTGCTGTTCAGTGGAGAGCGTGCGGGGAGGGTCTTGGTGGCAAGTGGGCGTGGGCACCACGCTTGCCAGGGCGGCCGAGAGAGGGTCTGGAGCTGTCCGGGCGGGCGTGGGGCTGGACCCCTAGGAAAAAAAGGGTGGGCAAAAAAAAAGAAAAAGCCTACAGCACCCGGTATTCCCAGGCGGTCTCCCATCCAAGTACTAACCAGGCCCGACCCTGCTTAAGCTTCCGAGATCAGACGAGATCGGGCGCGTTCAGGGTGGTATGGCCGTAGACGCTCTGCCATTCTCCTGGCAGCCCCAAGAGCTCGCGCCGCCCGCGCACGCTTTTGCGCCGCCTGCCTGCGCGCGGGGCTCTGCGCTGCTGTCCGGGCCAATCCCTCCCCCAGGCCACCGCAAGCCCGGGTCCCTCTCCGGTCCGCTCCCGGCCCGGGGACACACCACGCCCCCCTCCCTGACCACCCCAACACGCCTCGCCCGCTCGCGCGCCCCAACAGCGCCTGGCCATTCAGACGGCAGCCGGCACTCGGGCCCGCAACACACCAACGGGCTGGCCGGACCGCCCGCCCCTTCTTCCAAACTGCCCGGCCCCGGCCCCGGCCCAAGACACGCTCTGCCCCGTGCGTCCTCTTCAGCCTGTCCCTAGCGCGTCCGCGTGCCCACGCACACCTCGTCTTCTGCCCCCTTCGCCTGGGGGCTCCGGCTCGGCAGGGCCCTTCCTGGCCCTTTCCTTGGCTCCCCAGCGCCAAGCTTCCGCTTGCCAGAGACGCTCCGCGTGCCAGCCCCCTCAAACGGGGAAGCCATACCGAAAGAAAACCCAAGAAGCACACGGCGAAGAAGCGACTGGACTGCTGTTCAGTGGAGAGCGTGCGGGGAGGGTCTTGGTGGCAAGTGGGCGTGGGCACCACGCTTGCCAGGGCGGCCGAGAGAGGGTCTGGAGCTGTCCGGGCGGGCGTGGGGCTGGACCCCTAGGAAAAAAAGGGTGGGCAAAAAAAAAGAAAAAGCCTACAGCACCCGGTATTCCCAGGCGGTCTCCCATCCAAGTACTAACCAGGCCCGACCCTGCTTAAGCTTCCGAGATCAGACGAGATCGGGCGCGTTCAGGGTGGTATGGCCGTAGACGCTCTGCCATTCTCCTGGCAGCCCCAAGAGCTCGCGCCGCCCGCGCACGCTTTTGCGCCGCCTGCCTGCGCGCGGGGCTCTGCGCTGCTGTCCGGGCCAATCCCTCCCCCAGGCCACCGCAAGCCCGGGTCCCTCTCCGGTCCGCTCCCGGCCCGGGGACACACCACGCCCCCCTCCCTGACCACCCCAACACGCCTCGCCCGCTCGCGCGCCCCAACAGCGCCTGGCCATTCAGACGGCAGCCGGCACTCGGGCCCGCAACACACCAACGGGCTGGCCGGACCGCCCGCCCCTTCTTCCAAACTGCCCCGGCCCCCCGGCCCGGCCCAAGACACGCCGATGCTGCCTGCACCCCAAGCTCGCCATCTAGGCTGGCCAGGGCCCAGCGCGCAGCGCTCAGCAGGGAGCGCGGAGCCTGCCCCCGCGTGCCGGCCAGCGGTCCCGGCGCTCTCTCAAGCTCTCCTCTGCGGGCCGCGCCACGCCCGGGTCCCACTCCCGCGCGAGCCACACGCTGCTCGTCCCCAGCTCTGGCCACTTCCCGGTGCAACTTCTTGCCCGCCTGTGCAACGCTCTGCCTGCTCCGGGGAGCCTCCTGCCTCCTTTGGCTTCCTCCAAGGGCCACCGAAGAGCCCACCTTCCTCTAGAGGAAGCCGCTCCCAATCCCTGGGTCAGCCCAGGGCCTTCGCTCTGCCCCGTGCGTCCTCTTCAGCCTGTCCCTAGCGCGTCCGCGTGCCCACGCACACCTCGTCTTCTGCCCCCTTCGCCTGGGGGCTCCGGCTCGGCAGGGCCCTTCCTGGCCCTTTCCTTGGCTCCCCAGCGCCAAGCTTCCGCTTGCCAGAGACGCTCCGCGTGCCAGCCCCCTCAAACGGGGGAAGCCATACCGAAAGAAAACCCAAGAAGCACACGGCGAAGAAGCGACTGGACTGCTGTTCAGTGGAGAGCGTGCGGGGAGGGTCTTGGTGGCAAGTGGGCGTGGGCACCACGCTTGCCAGGGCGGCCGAGAGAGGGTCTGGAGCTGTCCGGGCGGGCGTGGGGCTGGACCCCTAGGAAAAAAAGGGTGGGCAAAAAAAAAGAAAAAGCCTACAGCACCCGGTATTCCCAGGCGGTCTCCCATCCAAGTACTAACCAGGCCCGACCCTGCTTAGCTTCCGAGATCAGACGAGATCGGGCGCGTTCAGGGTGGTATGGCCGTAGACGCTCTGCCATTCTCCTGGCAGCCCCAAGAGCTCGCGCCGCCCGCGCACGCTTTTGCGCCGCCTGCCTGCGCGCGGGGCTCTGCGCTGCTGTCCGGGCCAATCCCTCCCCCAGGCCACCGCAAGCCCGGGTCCCTCTCCGGTCCGCTCCCGGCCCGGGGACACACCACGCCCCCCTCCCTGACCACCCCAACACGCCTCGCCCGCTCGCGCGCCCCAACAGCGCCTGGCCATTCAGACGGCAGCCGGCACTCGGGCCCGCAACACACCAACGGGCTGGCCGGACCGCCCGCCCCTTCTTCCAAACTGCCCCGGCCCCGGCCCCGGCCCAAGACACGCCGATGCTGCCTGCACCCCAAGCTCGCCATCTAGGCTGGCCAGGGCCCAGCGCGCAGCGCTCAGCAGGGAGCGCGGAGCCTGCCCCCGCGTGCCGGGCCAGCGGTCCCGGCGCTCTCTCAAGCTCTCCTCTGCGGGCCGCGCCACGCCCGGGTCCCACTCCCGCGCGAGCCACACGCTGCTCGTCCCCAGCTCTGGGCACTTCCCGGTGCAACTTCTTGCCCGCCTGTGCAACGCTCTGCCTGCTCCGGGGAGCCTCCTGCCTCCTTTGGCTTCCTCCAAGGGCCACCGAAGAGCCCACCTTCCTCTAGAGGAAGCCGCTCCCAATCCCTGGGTCAGCCCAGGGCCTTCGCTCTGCCCCGTGCGTCCTCTTCAGCCTGTCCCTAGCGCGTCCGCGTGCCCACGCACACCTCGTCTTCTGCCCCCTTCGCCTGGGGGCTCCGGCTCGGCAGGGCCCTTCCTGGCCCTTTCCTTGGCTCCCCAGCGCCAAGCTTCCGCTTGCCAGAGACGCTCCGCGTGCCAGCCCCCTCAAACGGGGGAAGCCATACCGAAAGAAAACCCAAGAAGCACACGGCGAAGAAGCGACTGGACTGCTGTTCAGTGGAGAGCGTGCGGGGAGGGTCTTGGTGGCAAGTGGGCGTGGGCACCACGCTTGCCAGGGCGGCCGAGAGAGGGTCTGGAGCTGTCCGGGCGGGCGTGGGGCTGGACCCCTAGGAAAAAAAGGGTGGGCAAAAAAAAAGAAAAAGCCTACAGCACCCGGTATTCCCAGGCGGTCTCCCATCCAAGTACTAACCAGGCCCGACCCTGCTTAGCTTCCGAGATCAGACGAGATCGGGCGCGTTCAGGGTGGTATGGCCGTAGACGCTCTGCCATTCTCCTGGCAGCCCCAAGAGCTCGCGCCGCCCGCGCACGCTTTTGCGCCGCCTGCCTGCGCGCGGGGCTCTGCGCTGCTGTCCGGGCCAATCCCTCCCCAGGCCACCGCAAGCCCGGGTCCCTCTCCGGTCCGCTCCCGGCCCGGGGACACACCACGCCCCCCTCCCTGACCACCCCAACACGCCTCGCCCGCTCGCGCGCCCCAACAGCGCCTGGCCATTCAGACGGCAGCCGGCACTCGGGCCCGCAACACACCAACGGGCTGGCCGGACCGCCCGCCCCTTCTTCCAAACTGCCCCGGCCCCGGCCCCGGCCCAAGACACGCCGATGCTGCCTGCACCCCAAGCTCGCCATCTAGGCTGGCCAGGGCCCAGCGCGCAGCGCTCAGCAGGGAGCGCGGAGCCTGCCCCCGCGTGCCGGGCCAGCGGTCCCGGCGCTCTCTCAAGCTCTCCTCTGCGGGCCGCGCCACGCCCGGGTCCCACTCCCGCGCGAGCCACACGCTGCTCGTCCCAGCTCTGGCCACTTCCCGGTGCAACTTCTTGCCCGCCTGTGCAACGCTCTGCCTGCTCCGGGGAGCCTCCTGCCTCCTTTGGCTTCCTCCAAGGGCCACCGAAAGCCCACCTTCCTCTAGAGGAAGCCGCTCCCAATCCCTGGGTCAGCCCAGGGCCTTCGCTCTGCCCCGTGCGTCCTCTTCAGCCTGTCCCTAGCGCGTCCGCGTGCCCACGCACACCTCGTCTTCTGCCCCCTTCGCCTGGGGGCTCCGGCTCGGCAGGGCCCTTCCTGGCCCTTTCCTTGGCTCCCCAGCGCCAAGCTTCCGCTTGCCAGAGACGCTCCGCGTGCCAGCCCCCTCAAACGGGGGAAGCCATACCGAAAGAAAACCCAAGAAGCACACGGCGAAGAAGCGACTGGACTGCTGTTCAGTGGAGAGCGTGCGGGGAGGGTCTTGGTGGCAAGTGGGCGTGGGCACCACGCTTGCCAGGGCGGCCGAGAGAGGGTCTGGAGCTGTCCGGGCGGGCGTGGGGCTGGACCCCTAGGAAAAAAAGGGTGGGCAAAAAAAAAAGAAAAAGCCTACAGCACCCGGTATTCCCAGGCGGTCTCCCATCCAAGTACTAACCAGGCCCGACCCTGCTTAGCTTCCGAGATCAGACGAGATCGGGCGCGTTCAGGGTGGTATGGCCGTAGACGCTCTGCCATTCTCCTGGCAGCCCCAAGAGCTCGCGCCGCCCGCGCACGCTTTTGCGCCGCCTGCCTGCGCGCGGGGCTCTGCGCTGCTGTCCGGGCCAATCCCTCCCCCAGGCCACCGCAAGCCCGGGTCCCTCTCCGGTCCGCTCCCGGCCCGGGGACACACCACGCCCCCCTCCCTGACCACCCCAACACGCCTCGCCCGCTCGCGCGCCCCAACAGCGCCTGGCCATTCAGACGGCAGCCGGCACTCGGGCCCGCAACACACCAACGGGCTGGCCGGACCGCCCGCCCCTTCTTCCAAACTGCCCCGGCCCCGGCCCCGGCCCAAGACACGCCGATGCTGCCTGCACCCCAAGCTCGCCATCTAGGCTGGCCAGGGCCCAGCGCGCAGCGCTCAGCAGGGAGCGCGGAGCCTGCCCCCGCGTGCCGGGCCAGCGGTCCCGGCGCTCTCTCAAGCTCTCCTCTGCGGGCCGCGCCACGCCCGGGTCCCACTCCCGCGCGAGCCACACGCTGCTCGTCCCCAGCTCTGGGCACTTCCCGGTGCAACTTCTTGCCCGCCTGTGCAACGCTCTGCCTGCTCCGGGGAGCCTCCTGCCTCCTTTGGCTTCCTCCAAGGGCCACCGAAGAGCCCACCTTCCTCTAGAGGAAGCCGCTCCCAATCCCTGGGTCAGCCCAGGGCCTTCGCTCTGCCCCGTGCGTCCTCTTCAGCCTGTCCCTAGCGCGTCCGCGTGCCCACGCACACCTCGTCTTCTGCCCCCTTCGCCTGGGGGCTCCGGCTCGGCAGGGCCCTTCCTGGCCCTTTCCTTGGCTCCCCAGCGCCAAGCTTCCGCTTGCCAGAGACGCTCCGCGTGCCAGCCCCCTCAAACGGGGGAAGCCATACCGAAAGAAAACCCAAGAAGCACACGGCGAAGAAGCGACTGGACTGCTGTTCAGTGGAGAGCGTGCGGGGAGGGTCTTGGTGGCAAGTGGGCGTGGGCACCACGCTTGCCAGGGCGGCCGAGAGAGGGTCTGGAGCTGTCCGGGCGGGCGTGGGGCTGGACCCCTAGGAAAAAAAGGGTGGGCAAAAAAAAAGAAAAAGCCTACAGCACCCGGTATTCCCAGGCGGTCTCCCATCCAAGTACTAACCAGGCCCGACCCTGCTTAGCTTCCGAGATCAGACGAGATCGGGCGCGTTCAGGGTGGTATGGCCGTAGACGCTCTGCCATTCTCCTGGCAGCCCCAAGAGCTCGCGCCGCCCGCGCACGCTTTTGCGCCGCCTGCCTGCGCGCGGGGCTCTGCGCTGCTGTCCGGGCCAATCCCTCCCCCAGGCCACCGCAAGCCCGGGTCCCTCTCCGGTCCGCTCCCGGCCCGGGACACACCACGCCCCCCTCCCTGACCACCCCAACACGCCTCGCCCGCTCGCGCGCCCCAACAGCGCCTGGCCATTCAGACGGCAGCCGGCACTCGGGCCCGCAACACACCAACGGGCTGGCCGGACCGCCCGCCCCTTCTTCCAAACTGCCCCGGCCCCGGCCCCGGCCCAAGACACGCCGATGCTGCCTGCACCCCAAGCTCGCCATCTAGGCTGGCCAGGGCCCAGCGCGCAGCGCTCAGCAGGGAGCGCGGAGCCTGCCCCCGCGTGCCGGGCCAGCGGTCCCGGCGCTCTCTCAAGCTCTCCTCTGCGGGCCGCGCCACGCCCGGGTCCCACTCCCGCGCGAGCCACACGCTGCTCGTCCCAGCTCTGGGCACTTCCCGGTGCAACTTCTTGCCCGCCTGTGCAACGCTCTGCCTGCTCCGGGGAGCCTCCTGCCTCCTTTGGCTTCCTCCAAGGGCCACCGAAGAGCCCACCTTCCTCTAGAGGAAGCCGCTCCCAATCCCTGGGTCAGCCCAGGGCCTTCGCTCTGCCCCGTGCGTCCTCTTCAGCCTGTCCCTAGCGCGTCCGCGTGCCCACGCACACCTCGTCTTCTGCCCCCTTCGCCTGGGGGCTCCGGCTCGGCAGGGCCCTTCCTGGCCCTTTCCTTGGCTCCCCAGCGCCAAGCTTCCGCTTGCCAGAGACGCTCCGCGTGCCAGCCCCCTCAAACGGGGGAAGCCATACCGAAAGAAAACCCAAGAAGCACACGGCGAAGAAGCGACTGGACTGCTGTTCAGTGGAGAGCGTGCGGGGAGGGTCTTGGTGGCAAGTGGGCGTGGGCACCACGCTTGCCAGGGCGGCCGAGAGAGGGTCTGGAGCTGTCCGGGCGGGCGTGGGGCTGGACCCCTAGGAAAAAAAGGGTGGGCAAAAAAAAAGAAAAAGCCTACAGCACCCGGTATTCCCAGGCGGTCTCCCATCCAAGTACTAACCAGGCCCGACCCTGCTTAGCTTCCGAGATCAGACGAGATCGGGCGCGTTCAGGGTGGTATGGCCGTAGACGCTCTGCCATTCTCCTGGCAGCCCCAAGAGCTCGCGCCGCCCGCGCACGCTTTTGCGCCGCCTGCCTGCGCGCGGGGCTCTGCGCTGCTGTCCGGGCCAATCCCTCCCCCAGGCCACCGCAAGCCCGGGTCCCTCTCCGGTCCGCTCCCGGCCCGGGGACACACCACGCCCCCCTCCCTGACCACCCCAACACGCCTCGCCCGCTCGCGCGCCCCAACAGCGCCTGGCCATTCAGACGGCAGCCGGCACTCGGGCCCGCAACACACACAACGGGCTGGCCGGACCGCCCGCCCCTTCTTCCAAACTGCCCCGGCCCCGGCCCCGGCCCAAGACACGCCGATGCTGCCTGCACCCCAAGCTCGCCATCTAGGCTGGCCAGGGCCCAGCGCGCAGCGCTCAGCAGGGAGCGCGGAGCCTGCCCCCGCGTGCCGGGCCAGCGGTCCCGGCGCTCTCTCAAGCTCTCCTCTGCGGGCCGCGCCACGCCCGGGTCCCACTCCCGCGCGAGCCACACGCTGCTCGTCCCCAGCTCTGGCACTTCCCGGTGCAACTTCTTGCCCGCCTGTGCAACGCTCTGCCTGCTCCGGGGAGCCTCCTGCCTCCTTTGGCTTCCTCCAAGGGCCACCGAAGAGCCCACCTTCCTCTAGAGGAAGCCGCTCCCAATCCCTGGGTCAGCCCAGGGCCTTCGCTCTGCCCCGTGCGTCCTCTTCAGCCTGTCCCTAGCGCGTCGCGTGCCCACGCACAC
The DNA here is from genome assembly GCF_003287225.1 of Phascolarctos cinereus. Lineage (NCBI taxonomy): Eukaryota > Metazoa > Chordata > Mammalia > Diprotodontia > Phascolarctidae > Phascolarctos > Phascolarctos cinereus. The sequence goes on from NW_027555898.1 coordinate 20,763, forward strand.
CTCGTCTTCTGCCCCCTTCGCCTGGGGGCTCCGGCTCGGCAGGGCCCTTCCTGGCCCTTTCCTTGGCTCCCCAGCGCCAAGCTTCCGCTTGCCAGAGACGCTCCGCGTGCCAGCCCCCTCAAACGGGGGAAGCCATACCGAAAGAAAACCCAAGAAGCACACGGCGAAGAAGCGACTGGACTGCTGTTCAGTGGAGAGCGTGCGGGGAGGGTCTTGGTGGCAAGTGGGCGTGGGCACCACGCTTGCCAGGGCGGCCGAGAGAGGGTCTGGAGCTGTCCGGGCGGGCGTGGGGTGGACCCCTAGGAAAAAAGGGTGGGCAAAAAAAAAAGAAAAAGCCTACAGCACCCGGTATTCCCAGGCGGTCTCCCATCCAAGTACTAACCAGGCCCGACCCTGCTTAGCTTCCGAGATCAGACGAGATCGGGCGCGTTCAGGGTGGTATGGCCGTAGACGCTCTGCCATTCTCCTGGCAGCCCCAAGAGCTCGCGCCGCCCGCGCACGCTTTTGCGCCGCCTGCCTGCGCGCGGGGCTCTGCGCTGCTGTCCGGGCCAATCCCTCCCCCAGGCCACCGCAAGCCCGGGTCCCTCTCCGGTCCGCTCCCGGCCCGGGGACACACCACGCCCCCCTCCCTGACCACCCCAACACGCCTCGCCCGCTCGCGCGCCCCAACAGCGCCTGGCCATTCAGACGGCAGCCGGCACTCGGGCCCGCAACACACCAACGGGCTGGCCGGACCGCCCGCCCCTTCTTCCAAACTGCCCCCGGCCCCGGCCCCGGCCCAAGACACGCTCTGCCCCGTGCGTCCTCTTCAGCCTGTCCCTAGCGCGTCCGCGTGCCCACGCACACCTCGTCTTCTGCCCCCTTCGCCTGGGGGCTCCGGCTCGGCAGGGCCCTTCCTGGCCCTTTCCTTGGCTCCCCAGCGCCAAGCTTCCGCTTGCCAGAGACGCTCCGCGTGCCAGCCCCCTCAAACGGGGGAAGCCATACCGAAAGAAAACCCAAGAAGCACACGGCGAAGAAGCGACTGGACTGCTGTTCAGTGGAGAGCGTGCGGGGAGGGTCTTGGTGGCAAGTGGGCGTGGGCACCACGCTTGCCAGGGCGGCCGAGAGAGGGTCTGGAGCTGTCCGGGCGGGCGTGGGGCTGGACCCCTAGGAAAAAAGGGTGGGCAAAAAAAAGAAAAAGCCTACAGCACCCGGTATTCCCAGGCGGTCTCCCAACCAAGTACTAACCAGGCCCGACCCTGCTTAAGCTTCCGAGATCAGACGAGATCGGGCGCGTTCAGGGTGGTATGGCCGTAGACGCTCTGCCATTCTCCTGGCAGCCCCAAGAGCTCGCGCCGCCCGCGCACGCTTTTGCGCCGCCTGCCTGCGCGCGGGGCTCTGCGCTGCTGTCCGGGCCAATCCCTCCCCCAGGCCACCGCAAGCCCGGGTCCCTCTCCGGTCCGCTCCCGGCCCGGGGACACACCACGCCCCCTCCCTGACCACCCCAACACGCCTCGCCCGCTCGCGCGCCCCAACAGCGCCTGGCCATTCAGACGGCAGCCGGCACTCGGGCCCGCAACACACCAACGGGCTGGCCGGACCGCCCGCCCCTTCTTCCAAACTGCCCCGGCCCCGGCCCCGGCCCAAGACACGCCGATGCTGCCTGCACCCCAAGCTCGCCATCTAGGCTGGCCAGGGCCCAGCGCGCAGCGCTCAGCAGGGAGCGCGGAGCCTGCCCCCGCGTGCCGGGCCAGCGGTCCCGGCGCTCTCTCAAGCTCTCCTCTGCGGGCCGCGCCACGCCCGGGTCCCACTCCCGCGCGAGCCACACGCTGCTCGTCCCCAGCTCTGGGCACTTCCCGGTGCAACTTCTTGCCCGCCTGTGCAACGCTCTGCCTGCTCCGGGGAGCCTCCTGCCTCCTTTGGCTTCCTCCAAGGGCCACCGAAGAGCCCACCTTCCTCTAGAGGAAGCCGCTCCCAATCCCTGGGTCAGCCCAGGGCCTTCGCTCTGCCCCGTGCGTCCTCTTCAGCCTGTCCCTAGCGCGTCCGCGTGCCCACGCACACCTCGTCTTCTGCCCCCTTCGCCTGGGGGCTCCGGCTCGGCAGGGCCCTTCCTGGCCCTTTCCTTGGCTCCCCAGCGCCAAGCTTCCGCTTGCCAGAGACGCTCCGCGTGCCAGCCCCCTCAAACGGGGGAAGCCATACCGAAAGAAAACCCAAGAAGCACACGGCGAAGAAGCGACTGGACTGCTGTTCAGTGGAGAGCGTGCGGGGAGGGTCTTGGTGGCAAGTGGGCGTGGGCACCACGCTTGCCAGGGCGGCCGAGAGAGGGTCTGGAGCTGTCCGGGCGGGCGTGGGGCTGGACCCCTAGGAAAAAAAGGGTGGGCAAAAAAAAAGAAAAAGCCTACAGCACCCGGTATTCCCAGGCGGTCTCCCATCCAAGTACTAACCAGGCCCGACCCTGCTTAGCTTCCGAGATCAGACGAGATCGGGCGCGTTCAGGGTGGTATGGCCGTAGACGCTCTGCCATTCTCCTGGCAGCCCCAAGAGCTCGCGCCGCCCGCGCACGCTTTTGCGCCGCCTGCCTGCGCGCGGGGCTCTGCGCTGCTGTCCGGGCCAATCCCTCCCCCAGGCCACCGCAAGCCCGGGTCCCTCTCCGGTCCGCTCCCGGCCCGGGGACACACCACGCCCCCCTCCCTGACCACCCCAACACGCCTCGCCCGCTCGCGCGCCCCAACAGCGCCTGGCCATTCAGACGGCAGCCGGCACTCGGGCCCGCAACACACCAACGGGCTGGCCGGACCGCCCGCCCCTTCTTCCAAACTGCCCCGGCCCCGGCCCCGGCCCAAGACACGCTCTGCCCCGTGCGTCCTCTTCAGCCTGTCCCTAGCGCGTCCGCGTGCCCACGCACACCTCGTCTTCTGCCCCCTTCGCCTGGGGCTCCGGCTCGGCAGGGCCCTTCCTGGCCCTTTCCTTGGCTCCCCAGCGCCAAGCTTCCGCTTGCCAGAGACGCTCCGCGTGCCAGCCCCCTCAAACGGGGGAAGCCATACCGAAAGAAAACCCAAGAAGCACACGGCGAAGAAGCGACTGGACTGCTGTTCAGTGGAGAGCGTGCGGGGAGGGTCTTGGTGGCAAGTGGGCGTGGGCACCACGCTTGCCAGGGCGGCCGAGAGAGGGTCTGGAGCTGTCCGGGCGGGCGTGGGGCTGGACCCCTAGGAAAAAAAGGGTGGGCAAAAAAAAGAAAAAGCCTACAGCACCCGGTATTCCCAGGCGGTCTCCCAACCAAGTACTAACCAGGCCCGACCCTGCTTAAGCTTCCGAGATCAGACGAGATCGGGCGCGTTCAGGGTGGTATGGCCGTAGACGCTCTGCCATTCTCCTGGCAGCCCCAAGAGCTCGCGCCGCCGCGCACGCTTTTGCGCCGCCTGCCTGCGCGCGGGGCTCTGCGCTGCTGTCCGGCCAATCCCTCCCCAGGCCACCGCAAGCCCGGGTCCCTCTCCGGTCCGCTCCCGGCCCGGGGACACACCACGCCCCCCTCCCTGACCACCCCAACACGCCTCGCCCGCTCGCGCGCCCCAACAGCGCCTGGCCATTCAGACGGCAGCCGGCACTCGGGCCCGCAACACACCAACGGGCTGGCCGGACCGCCCGCCCCTTCTTCCAAACTGCCCCGGCCCCGGCCCCGGCCCAAGACACGCCGATGCTGCCTGCACCCCAAGCTCGCCATCTAGGCTGGCCAGGGCCCAGCGCGCAGCGCTCAGCAGGGAGCGCGGAGCCTGCCCCCGCGTGCCGGGCCAGCGGTCCCGGCGCTCTCTCAAGCTCTCCTCTGCGGGCCGCGCCACGCCCGGGTCCCACTCCCGCGCGAGCCACACGCTGCTCGTCCCCAGCTCTGGGCACTTCCCGGTGCAACTTCTTGCCCGCCTGTGCAACGCTCTGCCTGCTCCGGGGAGCCTCCTGCCTCCTTTGGCTTCCTCCAAGGGCCACCGAACAGCCCACCTTCCTCTAGAGGAAGCCGCTCCCAATCCCTGGGTCAGCCCAGGGCCTTCGCTCTGCCCCGTGCGTCCTCTTCAGCCTGTCCCTAGCGCGTCCGCGTGCCCACGCACACCTCGTCTTCTGCCCCTTCGCCTGGGGGCTCCGGCTCGGCAGGGCCCTTCCTGGCCCTTTCCTTGGCTCCCCAGCGCCAAGCTTCCGCTTGCCAGAGACGCTCCGCGTGCCAGCCCCCTCAAACGGGGGAAGCCATACCGAAAGAAAACCCAAGAAGCACACGGCGAAGAAGCGACTGGACTGCTGTTCAGTGGAGAGCGTGCGGGGAGGGTCTTGGTGGCAAGTGGGCGTGGGCACCACGCTTGCCAGGGCGGCCGAGAGAGGGTCTGGAGCTGTCCGGGCGGGCGTGGGGCTGGACCCCTAGGAAAAAAAGGGTGGGCAAAAAAAAGAAAAAGCCTACAGCACCCGGTATTCCCAGGCGGCTCCCATCCAAGTACTAACCAGGCCCGACCCTGCTTAGCTTCCGAGATCAGACGAGATCGGGCGCGTTCAGGGTGGTATGGCCGTAGACGCTCTGCCATTCTCCTGGCAGCCCCAAGAGCTCGCGCCGCCCGCGCACGCTTTTGCGCCGCCTGCCTGCGCGCGGGGCTCTGCGCTGCTGTCCGGGCCAATCCCTCCCCCAGGCCACCGCAAGCCCGGGTCCCTCTCCGGTCCGCTCCCGGCCCGGGGACACACACGCCCCCCTCCCTGACCACCCCAACACGCCTCGCCCGCTCGCGCGCCCCAACAGCGCCTGGCCATTCAGACGGCAGCCGGCACTCGGGCCCGCAACACACCAACGGGCTGGCCGGACCGCCCGCCCCTTCTTCCAAACTGCCCCCCGGCCCCGGCCCAAGACACGCTCTGCCCGTGCGTCCTCTTCAGCCTGTCCCTAGCGCGTCCGCGTGCCCACGCACACCTCGTCTTCTGCCCCCTTCGCCTGGGGGCTCCGGCTCGGCAGGGCCCTTCCTGGCCCTTTCCTTGGCTCCCCAGCGCCAAGCTTCCGCTTGCCAGAGACGCTCCGCGTGCCAGCCCCCTCAAACGGGGGAAGCCATACCGAAAGAAAACCCAAGAAGCACACGGCGAAGAAGCGACTGGACTGCTGTTCAGTGGAGAGCGTGCGGGGAGGGTCTTGGTGGCAAGTGGGCGTGGGCACCACGCTTGCCAGGGCGCCGAGAGAGGGTCTGGAGCTGTCCGGGCGGGCGTGGGGCTGGACCCCTAGGAAAAAAAGGGTGGGCAAAAAAAAAGAAAAGCCTACAGCACCGGTAT
>NW_027555899.1:0-5000 GCF_003287225.1 Phascolarctos cinereus
GTACTGCTGGACACAGATGAAGCTTGCCAAAGCTGATTAGTTATGGTTCTGCTTGATTTCCCTCAAGTTTCCTCCATAGACAGTACTATCAGGTGCCAGTAACAAGAAGAGATAAAGATTAAAAAAATCAAGGTGAGATAGACTATGAGAGGCAGAGATGTAGAATAATACATGGACAGAACTAAAGAAGAATAGGCGGCACAGTGGATAGAGCACCAGCCCTGGAGTCAGGAGGACCTGAGTTCATATCTGACCTCAGACACATAACACTCACTAGTTTTGTGACTCTGGGCAAGTCACTTAACTGCAATTGTGAAGAAGAAGAAGAAGAAGAAGAAGAAGAAGAAGAAGAAGAAGAAGAAGAAGAAGAAGAAGAAGAAGAAGAAGAAGAAGAAGAAGAAGAAGAAGAAGAAGAAGAAGAAGAAGAAGAAGAAGAAGAAGAGGAGGAGGAGGAGGAGGAGGAGGAGGAGGAGGAGGAGGAGGAGGAGGAGGAAGAAGAAGAGAGACAGAAAGGAGAGATCTACAAAGCAAAAGAGAGAGTATACAGTTAGACGTGGAAACAGAGAGAGAGAGGTAACAAACGAGAGATGGTAGAGCTTTCAGTGTGTGTATAAGTTCAGTTCTATTTGGGATAGTTGTCTTGGGTTTGATTGACATAAGACAGTACACTCTGATGCTGTCCAGCCAAATCAGGGACTAGATTCCTTAGGGTCCCCTGATAAGACAAGGACAGAGAGAAATAGAGAGGAAGAAAGAAGAAAGAGACAGAGACAGAGAGAGATGGATGATAGAAATAGAGCATTATCAAACACTTAGTAAGAGCAAGACACTGAAGGTAGAAATGGGGAATGGGGGAGGAGGAGTACTCAGGCTATAATGTTCCCTAAGGTTGGAGATTGAGAATAAGGCACCTATTGGCAGGGCATGTGTGTGTCACTTTTAAAAAGGGACTGATGATTAAAGGATAAAGATACAATCAAATCCTCACTGGCCATGGTGAATGACTGGTGAATGACAGACAATGAGACAATTAACATGTCTATCTCTGTCTGATGAAACTTTTGTGTATAGAGGTGAGGAGATAGGGAAAAACCTTTTCCTGTCTGCCCTTTCTCAGGGTAAGGAGAAAGTATAGTGGTCCAAACTCTTGGACACTGAGCCCCATGGCCTAGACTATGTTCAACTAACATAGAAAGCTCTCATTTCAAGAAATATTTATTCCTTATATGACCCTGGGTAACTTAATGGAAATTTGATAGAGATCAGGCTATAAAATATGTTACTGGGCATAAGTGGGACAAATGTCAATCACTTTTCTGCCTTCTCCAGCCAGCTGAGTCTTTGGCATTTTCAGGGAAAAAAAAGAAGCAGAATGGGGTGAAGAATAATTTCCTCACCACAGTAATCACTCTGTTGCTTTTCCATTGAAGAACTAAAGTTCTGAAGATAATTACCTCATCCAGGGAGTATAATACAGCCTTAACAACTAAAAATGGGTTTTGACCATATGTTAGGTGGTCATCAGTTAAACTAAGAAACTCAAAAAAATGTGTCAGAAAAAAGGACAGTTAACAGAAGAATCAAACAGAAGTGTTTTAAGAGGAGTTCAAAGGGCAAAACAGATTTTAGCTGGGTTTCTTTTATCTTTAGGTGCTGCCTGGATGAAAGACAGTCTTTCAGAAATTGACTGAAAAAGCTAAAAAAAAAAATCTCCATAGCCATGGTCTCTTTCATAACCATTTTCTAGAAAGGGTGGCTTAGGAGAGCTGTAGTCATCCTTGTAGGGAGAGGCTTATTAATCATAGCACTCTCAGTAATTGAAGAACACAGTTGCAGGTAATTTTGAAATGGCTCCTTGACTGGGGACTTTGGCCAAGATACAATCAGAGGCTAAAAGAATAAATTGAATAAGCAGGTTGAACCAAATGAAGAAGAGGCTTATTAATCACGGCATTCCCCTAGCGCATGGTATAGGTGACTTCAAAGAGCTATTTAACAGAGGTATAGACCTCCCTTCGGGGGAAAGGTTTGCTAACCACAGAATTCCTAGTGGATGGATGTTGGACAACTTGTTAGATGATTCTGAAAACCAGCTAGAGCAGAGAAATAATACTCAGCATGAAGTGGCTGAGATCCAATGTCTGGCAGAGAATAGCAGAGGGAAATACCTGGCAGAGGGAGTAGGATCAGCAGACCGAAATATAATGACATCATCTGAAGACATCAGCAGCTTTGCAACATCAGAGGCATGAATTATCCCTTCGTGCATGAGTTCTTCACATATGTTCTCTGCATGTGTATCTCTTCATGTGGTTGCCCTGGTCACATGTGTTTACTCATATAGCTGTGGCCCCACAGATGATTTTTCTGTGGGTCTCCTTTTCCTAGTGAATGTGTGTACGTTCATGAGAGAGTAAATTCAAGGCTTTTAAGGAAATGTTCTATTGTTATTTTATTACAGTGCTATTTATTGGAGTGCTCTATTTTTTAACTACATAAATGTGTCCTTTGTCTGGGCTTGTGAGTGAAAGTTTGTAGAAAAGATTCTGAACCACAAGGTACCTAGAACCTGGAATAGCTAACTGGGGAGCCTATACTGAAGGGAGGAGGTTCAAATGCTACACTGAACTCTCTTAAATTCTATATGAGTTGTGGTCTGTATTAGAGGGGGTTCCAACAATACCCATTGGAAAGAAATCACAGAACCTTCCTCTATATGTGCTGGGCATTAGCAATCCAAAGATGAAAAACAATATAATCCCTCTTCTGACAGAGTTTCCAGTCTAACAGAGAGTATATATCATATATTGTATTTATATGATACAAAGTAGAATATGATAGGGACTACTAGCTGTGTGACCCTGGGCAAGTCACCTAACCCCTATTGCCTCACCAAAAACCAAAAATAAAATTGTTTTTAAAGAATATGATAGGGGCAGCTAGGTGGTGCAGTGGATAGAGCATGGGCCCTGGATTCAGGAGGATCTGAGCTCAATTCCGGCCTCAGACACATGATACTTACTAGCTGTGTAATCCTAGGCAAGTCACTTAACTCTATTGCCCAGCCAATAAATAAGTGAATAAATGAATAAATAAATGAATGAATGAATGGATAGATAGATAGATAGATAAATGAATGAATAAACAAATGAATGAATGAATGAATAACTAACTAAATGAATGAATGAATGAATAAGTAAATAAATGAATGAATGAATGAATATATATATATGAGAGGGACAAAGGAGTGGTACAGGTAAAATGCTATGAGAAAACTAAGAAGGAAGAACACAATTTCTTAAGGGGGAAATGATAAAATGAAGGCTTCACAGAAAAGGTTGTATCCAAGTTAAACCTTGCAGGAAGCAGGGAACTTCAACAGATAGAGATGTTGTCTGTCCTTCGTTTTCAAAGAGGACCTATGACAACATGAGGTGACGTCTTGACTTGGCCTTTGGAACAAATTGTTCTGATCCTCCCACTCTGCCGGGGAAAATTTTGACAGACTTGAAGTAGAAATCCCCCTAACTCACCTAACCAAGAGGCTGTTACTCTCAACCTGGTTTAGCCCATCTGCTGAAGAATCTATTATGCTTCAGCTGAAGTAAAAAAAAAAATCAGGAATAGCAATCCTGATCTTAGACAAAGTAAAAGCAAACATATACCTAATTAAAAGAGATAAGGAAGGAAACTACATCTTGCTAAAAGGTACCATACACAATGAAGCAATCAGATTAGAAGAGCAAGGAATACTCTACCTGTCAGATCTATGGGAAGGAAAAGAACTCATGACCAGATAAAAGATAGCCCATCTGCTGAGACAGTTTTTACCAGGGTATGGATGCTGCACATGCTACAGCTTCTTGGAGCCACAGGTGGGTGAGAGGTGGACATCAATGGTGGATGAGCAGCCCTGAAAATGGCTCAGCAAGCCCTCACACCAGAGGTGCTTGTCCTCCTTGACCATCCCATACACCCCAGCAGATAGAAAGAAGGGTGAGAGGAAGGCATTTATTCAAAGAATGGAGGAGGTGAGAGGCATGGTGAGCAAAGGTACAAAGATGGTAGATGATGGGATAAGAACAGAAGACTAAGAGTTATCCATTTTGGTTGGAGTATAGAATACTTGAAGGGAAGTAGAATGAGATAGTGGATAGACAGGTTGGAGTCAGACTATGGAGGGACTTAAATGCCAAGATCAGCAACCTAAGCCTTATTCTGCTGGCAAGGGGAAGCCACTAAAGATTTCTCAGTAAAGGAGTGATGTGATCAGACTGGTACATTAGGAAATTACTTGGGCAGTGATGTGAAAATTGGTCTGGAAAAAAAGGTTAGACTTGGAGGCAGAAAGAACAATTAGAAGACTGTTAAAACAGTCTGGTCAACAAAAGAGCAGAGCCTTAATTAGGGCGGTTGCAGTGGGAAAGGAAAGGAAGGAGCCATAGGAGAAAGATATTTTAGAGGTAGAAAAGAGAGGCCCCTTCTTTAGTGCATTTCCACTGACAACAGAGGAAAAGGCCAAACAGTTATAATCGCAGCATGAGGAACTAAAGCCAGGCATCAGGACATACTTTCTCACAGCTAGGACTATGGACCACACTCCCAACAACAGCTAGGAGGTCTGTGAGGGTGAATATTGCTGGGAGATAGTTAGGTCTTGATCAGTGCAAATGATGAATCTGAATCATGGATCTCACAAGTGGTCGAATTATTTGAATGTGAACAGCATCTTTTCATTAGGCTGGAACCAATCCCCATATTTTACATAATTTCCACTTCAATTAGTGGAGCTCTGAATATATGTATCCACTTCACGGGATTCATTTATTCAAACCAATTGGGACCTAGCCGTATTTTGAAGAAAAGAGTTATAGCATCAGAGGCATCAATTCTCCTAGAGTTTCAGAGGATCTTAGAGCAGAAAGTCCACCTGAGCTAGGAAAGAGACAGGGGAATAGACATGCTGTCTTCTAGGGCCTCTTGGCAGGCTAGTGAGTCAG
>NW_027555899.1:10000-26022 GCF_003287225.1 Phascolarctos cinereus
TATATATATATATACACACACACACACCCCATTTAATAATCTCCAGGGTCTCCCTATTTCTTCCAGAATCAAACATAAAATTCTACTTGGCTTTTAAAGCCCTTCATAACCTCATTTCCCCCCCCACACACACACACACCTTTCCAGTATTCTTACACCTTATTTCCCCATATACTTTTTGATCTAGTAACACAAAAGATTTTTCCAAAACAGATACTCCATCTGCCAACCTGAGGGATTTTCACAGGTTGTATGCCTGTGCCTGGAATTCTGTCCCTCCTCACCTTTGCCTCCTAGCTTCCCTCGCTTTCTTCAATTCCCAGCTAAAATTCCACCTTTTACAGGAAGCCTTTCCAGATCTTTCTTAATTTTAGTGCCTTTCCTCTGCTGATTATTTCCAATTTATTCTGTAGATAGACAGATAGATAGATAGATAGATAGATAGATAGATAGATAGATAGATAGATAGCTTGTATATAGTTTTTCATATGTTGTCTCCCCATTAGATAGTGAGCTCCTTGAGGGCAGAGACTGTCTTTTGCCTTTCTTTATATCCCCAGCATTTAGCACAATTCATGGCATGGAGCAGGTGTTTAATAAATGTTTATTGACTCACTTCTGCAAAGGACTTTGCTGATCTGCTAGCTGCTTGTATCCTCTGCCCACAATTATCTTGCATGTTTTTTATCTACCCATATACTTACATTGTGTCCTTCCCTACAATGTAAGCTTCTTTGAGGGCAGGGACTACCTTTTCTTTGTATCCCTAGAACTTAGCACAGTGCCTGGTATGCAGTAGGTGTTTAATAAATGTTGACTGACTCTCAAACTCTAGGTTCAATCTAGCTATTACTGATACTGTTCTCCCATATCTATGCGTCAGCTGAGGTTACTCTCCAGGTGTAGAACCTAATCCCTCATCATCTCAACTTGTGGAAATCCTTTTCCTTCAAAAACCGACTCAGGTGCTACTGCCACTCTTCTCCCTCCTTCCACCCCCTCCCCACTTCCAGTGGAATATGAACTCTCTCCTGCCCTGCCTAATTTCCCTAGAGTCCTTTGTCTGAACCTCCCCTTTACCTACACCACTCTCCACCATATCATACTTATTTGTGTGCATGTATCTTATTGCCAGATGTTACACATCTTGCAATATAACAAGAGGGCAGATTTTTGTTATCAGAAGGTGTGGGTCTGAGTTCTAGCTCTGACACTTCCTAAACTGTGTGAGCAAGTTACTTCACAGGTTTTGGTTTCTTCATCTGCAAAATGGGGATAACTATACTCTCACTACCCACCTCACAGAGCTGTTGCAAGGAAAGGTCTTTGTAAAAACTGAAGTGTTGCATGAATGTCAATTGTTTTAAACCCATGGAGAATAGGGGTTGTGAATGAATGAATGAATGAATGAATGAATGAATGAATGAATGAATGAATGGTCAGGGATGGGGGACTAAGTGACGAAGTGTGAGTTTTGGTGGTGGGATTTCTCAGGGATGAGGGACTCTGCATCAGAATTTGGGATCTGTCAAGGCTTAACCAGCTTTGTCTCAGGATGGGAACTCCTATCAGGATTTATGGGAGGTAAATGACAAGGATAGGACCTAAAAATACCAGCCCTTTCATGCCTTTAACAAGTCTCACATGTGCTTTCTTGCTATATTTCTTTAAGAGACATTCAGGTAAGGAGTTTATATTCAAAGCTAAAATGATTTATTTTGTATGAGAAGAGAGGATAGAGAAAACTAAAATGAGTGGGATCAAGCATAGTGTCCTCTCCCTAAGTCAAGACCCAAGCTTTTTTAGTGAAGGAACCTGGTGGCTATGAATTTGAGTTTGTTTATTTTTTAATAACTGTTTCAAGACAGTTTGATTTGTAATCTTATGGTGTATTTTATGCATTTAGAAACATTCTGAGAAGGGAGCCATAGGCTTCACCAGACTGCGATAGAGATTCATAAGACAAAAGAGGTTAAGGACCTCTGCCTTCGAATAAGAACGGGGTCAGGCTAGGACCCTTTTTCCTCTCAATTAGCCTCCCCAGCTGGCCAAGCTAACTGATATAATTACTCCCACTTGTCACAGGGGCAGTTTGGGGTGGGCGGTGAGAGCTGGCCGGCACCAGAGGGGGTGTGCCCGTGATGACAGGAGTCTGAGCCAATGGCAAGACTCCTGGGGGTGGGGGAGGGGATGAGGGAGGAGCTTCTAGAGACTGGAAAGAAAAGAGGCTGATCCGGAGTATTTATGTTATAATGAAGAGAAAAGGAGAGGCGGGGAACACCAAGAAAAAGTTGGCTGGGAAAGGGATTGAATTTGCAACTTTGTTTAATAAAAAATTCCCCATTCTCCCTCAGGCCAGGAGTTCTCTCCTCCAGTGCCACCCCCCCCTTCCTCCTCTGCCCCAGCTTGCCTTCACTTTAGAATCACAGCCAAGGCTGGAGGTGGGCAGGGCTCAGTTGTACTTCCTAGCCCCCAGCCCAGTCCCCCCCAGCACCAAACCCTTCCCACTGCACTCTAAACAGATCCCAGTTCCCAGCTTCTCCCCTCAAAGAAGTGCAGGGGGAGGATGGCCTGTTTCCATCCTAGAACTTGGATAAAAGCAGGCCCTGAACCCTCAACCCTGACCCATGCCCCTCCGCACCCCTCCTCACTTTGGCCCCCCATTGTTCCCTACCCCACCCCCTGCTGGTTCCCTCCTACTCCCCCAGAAGGGGAGGCATGACTTAAGCTGATCCCTTATATGTAGGGAAATTGGGGTGGGCTGCCTGGAAGAGGGAAGGGGGAGGACATTCCACAGAGGGGGTTCAGCCTGAGTGTCCCCTCCCCACACCCTGAAGGGGTTCAGGACGGAGCTTGGGAAGGCACAGTGGCTGCTGGAAAGGCTAGTGGGATTTAAAAAAAAAAAGAGCCAATTGGGGAGGGGGGAAGGGCAGAACTTTGAATGAAGTTGGGAAGTTGGATCACAGCTCTTCCCCTTAGTCGGCTTCCCTCCCTCTCAACAAATGTCTTTGGCTAGGCAAGTCTCTGTTCCCTGTTTGCTGTATTGTGCCTGGAAGCCTTTGGAGCTGGGGACAGAAAAAACCCCTAAGCATCCTGGGAAGGCAGAGACCACAGGCCTGACTGACCCCACTTCTTTGTCCTCTCACTCCTTCTCTATCCCCAAGCCGACCTCAGTCCTGGCAGAGGAGGACTGGTGGCCTTGCCTGAGTTATCCTAAGGAGAAAGGGAGAGCCGTAGGTGGCTTAGATTTGGGAGAATGTCCATGGTAATAGTTTCCCCCTTCCTTTCTTCTCTCTACCTCCTTTTACACACACACACACACACACACACATACACACACACACAGAGACACTTTCAAATTGGAAGAGAGTAGGAAAGGAGAGTGATAGGAAGAGCGCATCATCATTTCTTCAGCCTCTCCTCTCCACTGCCACTACCCCTAAAAAATAAAAAATAAAAAGGTTGGTATAGAGTATTCGATACAGAATCAAGTGTCCCGGATCCAAATTCTGGTCTATTACTTAACTGGCTCAATGGCCTTGGGCAAGTCACTTTCTCTTCAAGATTCCAAGCATAGGGGACAGTGTGAGCAAAGGCTCTCCTGTGCATTTTTCACAAAACTGAGGAATGTTATATGGGCAATTCTTGTTTAGGCATGAATGGAACTAGACTGATTCCGAGATTCTTTCAGACTCTGAGTTGAAAAATGGGTAAAACTTAGTTCTTCTTATCAGTTGCCCTAGTAAGCTCTGTGAGGGCAGGGACCCCATCTTTCTTCATCTCTATATCTCCACAGTGCTCATTTACAAAAATGAGAGGGGTTAGACTAGATAACCTCTTAGGTCCCTAAATCCTCGGATCCTTAATCCATGAAAACAACTCCTCCCTCCCCAGCCACTTCATACTTCCCAAAAAGGTCCCCCACCCTCTGCCCTCTGGACCGCAGCAGTTTGTGGAGTGGGGCCCAGTCTGAGCTAGGTTTTGTTTTCCTTCTTGCCCCCCCCTACCAATCTCCCCACTCCCCAACAATGGGAACCACATGTGAGTATTCATGTTCTGTTCTAAAAGGCCACATGAATCACCCCAGGGAGGGTGGCAGTAATGTATTAATCTGGAGCAGGTGCTAGTTTTTTGTTTTGTTTTGTTTTTTTCTGAGGGCCCGCTCTTTTCCATTTCCTATTTCAGGACCCTCTCTCCTACATGCCTGGGTCCCGCAGATATCTTTACCCTCAAGTTGGTAATAACCCCCTTACTTACTCTGGTTCTGGCAGTCCTGCTTCCCTTGGACCCCAATCTGAAGAAGGGCAAGAAGGTAAGGCAAGGCCTCCACAGAGCTGCTGTGCTCCATGCAGGTAAGGAGAACACTAGTCAGTGCCGTGTGCTACCCCTCTCCCTCACCCCCAATTCCTTGAGCCTGAAAACTTAAAAAGCAGACAAGTAGTCAGTGTTATTACAGTACTTTGTTTACATTTCATCAGATCTTCACAATAACCCTGTCTGATAGGACATCCAAGTATTATCACCATTTTACAGATGAAGAAACTGACACTTGGAGCGTTGAGGTCATATGACCAGTGTCAGCATCAGAACTCAGACCCATTTCTTCTACGTCCAGTGCTCTACCTAACCTTTTAACAAATCTTTGCTCTCCTTCCTCCCTGTATCTCTGTAATCATTCACTAGAACATTCTGACCTCTCATTCTGCCTTTAGTAATAGTTATTCATATCCTTTCCTATTCGATGTCCTACTCCTAGCAAGAAGCCTCAAGGAACCCTGCAGGAAAGACAAGAGCCAGCATGTGCCAGGCACCCCCACCCCCTTGACCACCATCTTCATCCAGATCTCTCTGGAGACAGCTCAGGACGCTAAGTCTAAGAGCCTAAAGAACAGCAGTTCCTCCCAACCCAGCAGACCTGCTTCTAGCCCAGGACCTTCACTACCTTGACCACCAACTTCACTCAGACAGCCCAGAAGCCTGAGCCCATGGCCCCCTCAAACTACCAGCCCTGCTTCCAGCCCAGATCCCACAGCTATCACTGAGGGGAGAAATCATTGTGAAAAAGGGTGGTAGCCCATCTTCCTCATCACCACCAGCAACTACTGCCACTGTCTGCCACCAAAAGGCCGATAAACACAGGAGCCCAGGTCCTGCTTCCAGCTCAGCCCTCACAGCCATCCCTCCAGGGAGGCAAATCCTACAGAAAAGAGGCCAGCCATCCTCACCAACTGCTGACCATTTACCAGTGATGTGGCAAGCAAACCAGCTGGGCTGAAGCAGCAAGGCACCCTTAGGGAGAGACAGGAGGCCTCCACCACCATCTGGACCATGATCTCTCCTCAGACAACAATGGAGACTACCCAGGAGCCTGGACCTAAGAGGGAGGGAAGGAAGGAAGCATTTATATACCGCCTACTGGGTGAGCCAGGTGCTATGCTAAGCCTTGTTTTTTCTTACTAAGAGCCTTGGGAAGAGTGACGCTTCCAGCCCAGCCCCCTCAGCCATCACCCTGGCAAGCAGCCCCTGTGGAGATGCAGCCTGGCCACTGCTCCTGCAGGGGCTGAAGCCACAGGTATTGAAGACCCAGGAAAGAAAGCTCTTGTCACCGAAGTCTTTGGTATTATCAAGTGGTTCAAGATCAGAAACTGAAATGATGTTATCAGTGGAAATGATACTAAAGAAGTGACATTACCCACCTGCTTTGCCACTATGCCCTAAGGACCATGGGACTTTTCCATTTGGGCATCATGATAGATAAAGCATTGGGCCTGGAATCAGAAAGACCTGAGTTCAAATCATTTACCTACTAGTTGTGTGACCTTGGACAAGTTACTTTTAACCTCTATTTGCCTCAGTTTCCTCAACAGTAAAATGAGGGTGATAACAGCATCTACCTCACAGGGTTGTTGAGAGGATCAATTATCTGTAAAGCACTTAGGACAGTGCCAGACTTAGAGCAGATAATTAAGGTGCACTTATTCCCTTCCCCACCCCTCATCCCCACATCTAACCTGTAGTTGAAACCTTCTATATATGTTATCTCCTCCATTAAAATGGGAGCTCTTTGAGAGCCAGGACTATATTTTCTACTTGAGTTCCCAGCCTTTTGCACACAGTTAGTATTTAATAAATGCTTCGTTCATTCATTCCATGTCTCCAAAGTTATCCTGTGACAATCATGGAGGGCGGGTCTCTCTCTTAGTCATTGCCAGCAAGATTCTTCCCAGAGTCCTCTTTAATAGACTGATCCTTCACCTAGAAGATGATGATCTACCTGAAAGCCACTGTGGCTTCAGAAAGGGCCGAGGAATGGTAAACTTGGTGCTTGCTGCCCAGCAACTCCAGGAGAAATGCCAAGAGTAGAACAGAAGTCTGTACACATTTGTTGATCTGACCAAGGCCTTTGATGCTGTCAGCCTCGAGGTCTTGTAGAAGATCATGGCAAAATTTGGTTGCTCCATGAAGTTCTCAGTACTGTGTGCCAGTTTCATGACAGCATGCATGCACGGGTTCTGGATAATGGACGATGTTCTCGTGCTTTCCCAGTCACCAGTGGAGTGAAGCAGGACTCTGCTTGCTCCCATGCTTTTCACCATCCATGATGTTGGACACCTTCACAGTCAAACACACTATACCTTGACCCCAACACAGTGATGTCATTTTGGTCCTCTTCAAGAACAAAGGACATTAACCAACCATGTCTCCATCCTGTATATTGTGGTGGAAAGATTACTGGACAGAAGATCCAGTTTCAATTCCAAAAAAACTTTCTGGACCTCAGTTTCCTCATCTTTAAAATGAGGGGTGTTGGACTGGAGGGCTTCTGAGGTTTCACTCAGCTCTAGATACTAACTACTTGTGATACTAGGCACAGCACTTCCCCTCTTTGAGATTTAATTCTCCATCTGAGGAATAAGGAATAAATGGGGATGACAATACGTTCATGACCTACCCCTATAGAGTTAGTGTGAAGGAAGGACATTGTAAACTGGCACAAACAGCATCATCCAGAACCTGGGCTTCTTGGAACCTGAGATGGGATGGGATGAGCCCCAGAGTAGACATCAGGGGAAGTCTATGTTCTATTCTGCAGCATCTTCTTTTTCTCCCCCATCTCTTCCAGACTTTCAGCATGGAGAAAAGGGAGAGGGGGGAGAAGGGAGGGAATGATTGCTGTCTTCAAATAGTTGAAGGACTGCCATGTGGAATAATGTTTAGGCTTGTTCTGCCTGGCCCCAGAGGGCAGAACTAGAGACAGATTTAGTCCTGATTAAGGGGAAAATTCTGAAGCATTAGAGCTGTCCAAAAGTACAGTGAGGAGATAGTGGGTCCCCCCTCATGGGGGATCATTCAGTCTAAGCTGAATGATCCATTGGGGATATTGTAGAAGCATTTCTTCATCAGGTACAGGTTAGACTAGATATTCTCGGAAAGGAATGCCAACTCGGAGTTTCTGTGATCCTATGGATTTGGAGGTTTTTTTAATTTTATCTATCTTATTTTTAATTTATGAAATAAAATAAATATTTCCATAACATAGTAGAATAAAATAAAGATGACCACAGGAAACTGCAAATTTATTATGTACAATTTGCTATTCTTTTTAAATATATGATAAAGTTATCATGTAAATTTCTTTTTTTTTCTTTTTCTTTCTTCCCGCCCCCAGCCCTAGAGATGGCCACCATTAGACCCAAATATGTATGTAATCTTTCCACCAAATATGTTTATGTATGTATGTATGTATGTATGTATATATATATATATATATATGTATATATGTAAAACCATTCTATATATACTTCTATTTATCAGTTTCTTTTCTCTGGATGCAGATAGTGTCTTCCTTCCTATGTCCTTTGTAGTTAATTTGGGTATTTATAATAGTCAAAATGACTTGGTCACTGCGGGACCAGGAAGAGGGTGGGACGCTGGTTCCATGTGTTGGGGACAGTGTGGGCAAAGGCTACCTGGGGCACTCTTCATATAATGGAGGATGTTATACAGAGGGATTCTTGTTCAGACATGATTATACTAGATGGGCTCCAAGGTCTCTTCAGACACTGAATGTAAAAGTTTGCAAAGGTTATTTTTTTATATCAGTAATTCTAGTAAGCTCTATGAAGGCAGGGGCCATGTCATTTTCATTTCTATATCCCCTCAGGACTTTGTGTGGTGCCCTGCACACTTAGTAACTACAGGACGAACAAATGAATGAACACAGATTCATTTCCACTGCATCAACTTCACTTGTGTTCTTCCCTTCCTCCTACCCCCATGTTCTTTTTGCCCTTTGTTTTCCAAAGATTTCAAAGTCCAGATCAAGTACCATTTCATCTTTGAAGCCTTCCCAATTTACCCCAGCCCACAGGGATTACTCCTTCCAGTGAATTCTAAATATACATACACATATACATGTATATATATACATATATACACCACACATCTGTCTCATAGCGACATGTATTTTACATGTCTCATCATGTTTTGTCTTCCCAAGTAGACCAGAAGTTCCTGAAAGCAAGACTGTGATATCCCTGCATCCTGTGTACTCTCAGAATTAGTGTCCGAGTTAGGAGGGATGTCAGATGGCATCTATTCCAGCTCTACCTGACAGGAGTTCTCCTTTTCAACATCTCCAAGTGGTCATCCAGAAGAGCCCTCAAAGCTTAATGGGAAAAGGCTTGGACTAGAGTCAGGAAGACCTGCATTCAAATCCTTCCTCAGATGTTTATTCAGATCTGTGGCATTAAGCAAGTCATTTAATTCCTCTGAGCCTTTGTTTCTTCATCTGTAAAATGTGTTGTCATAAGTAACCATATTTTTCTTTTTTTTAGTTTAAATAGTATTTTTCCAATTACAATGTAAAGATAATTTTAACACTCATATCTTTTTAAATTTTGAGTTCCCAATTTTTCTCTCTCCTCTCTTTCCTTCCTAAAATGGTAAGCAATTTGAAAAAGGTTACATATATGTGAAATCATGTCAAACATATTTCTAGATTAGTCATGTTGTGAAAGAAGAAACAGACCAAAAGGAAAAAACCATGAGAAAAATAAAGAAAGTAAAAATAATATGCATTGATTGGCATTCAGACTCCATTGATTCTTTTAAATGAGAGCATGAATGGAAAGGGTTTTTTGCAAACCTTAAAGTGATATGTAAACTGTGAGATATTATGAAGACCACTAGTGAAGGAGAACTTTCCAACCACTCCACTTTTGATTTGGCTTAATGTGAAGGAAAAAAATTATTTTAATTGAGCTGAAAACTACCTCCCAATAACTTCTACCCAGTGCTGTTAGTTCTAACCTCTAGGGCCAAATAAAATGTTTAATCCTTCCTCCACAGTGCTAAACACAATAGGTGTTCAGTAAATATTTATTGAGTTGAACTGAGTTGTTCAGTTTGATGGTTGGTAGACACAGTGGGGCATGGCGTGTTCCATATGCCATACTCCATAGAGCTGAGGCTTCAGCAATATATTTCAAGGCCAGAAGTTTTCTGTGGCTAAATTAAATTTGGGAAACACTGGTCTGATCACTAGCGTTTGGAAGCTAGAGGGGTTTGCTGGGGGCAGGGGGGTGATATATAAGGTCCATAGTTCATCATACTTAGATTTGGAGTCAGATCCTGAGTTCAAATCCCAGTTCTAATATTTAATACCTATATGACCTTAGACAAGTCATTTCCCCTCTCTAGTTCTCAGTTTCCTCCCCTGTAAAATAAATGACTTGGACTCAGCCTCTAAGGTCCCTTCCAGCTCTAAATCTTATGTTCCTTCTAGCCCTGCCATTGTAGGGTTTCCAATGAGTGGCTCAGGTAGAGGCATGTAGGGGTGGAAGAAACCAGACAGACTTTCTCATTTCCTTCCCCACCCCCAGAAGTCCCCCAAAAGGCTATGAATAACTTGTGTGTGTAAGACACCAGGACTGGGAAATATGAGTATGAGAATGAAGAAATATTAGATGTGGAGGGAGGGAGAGGGTGCACCCAGGGGAAATCAGACTCAAAGTGGAAGTAAGTGGTGGGGAACAGAGAGAAGGAGAATAGAAAATTAGAGAGAGGAAAGGAGAATTCAAAGTCCCATCTTCTGGCACAGAGCAGCAACAGAGAAGAAGAAGGAGGAGGAAGAGCTGAAGAACAGAATAAATGAAATATTCTCCCCCACCTACCTCCTGTGACCTCCCTCACCACCCCACCCTTTCATTTGTGTTTTGGCTGTGGATCAGCAGAGGGCCAGATTACAAGAGGATTCCCTTAACTGCGAGGGTGGAGATGTCTGCCTATTCTCTGACTAGCTTCCACCCCTCCCTGCCCACTATCCCTCAGGAACGTGCATGGATGCACATAGGCACATATTCTTCACAGATGTTCATACACAGGACCTGGAAGTCCAGGCAGAAGCCTCCTGAAGGTTGAGAAGAGGTCATGGGGATCTTGGCCTCTAGGGATATTTCTGCTCCAATGCAAGGGCCCAAAGCAGGATCTGGACAACCTGAGAAGCCCTGGGTTGGTCGGGGGTGGGGGGAGGGAGCAGGCTTGGGGTGCACAAAAATTCAATGAGGAGAGGATATTACACAGTGAAAAAAGGCAGTTTCTATCAGCCTGGTACCATCTGCTTCCTAGGAAGTATCTCAAAAGGGCTTCTTCCCACTCTCCCCCACCTCAGTCCAACCCCTGGATCTCTTTTGCAAAATGAGGGGAGTTTTTCTAGATGTCCTGAGATTCCTTCCAGCTCTACAGTTATGATCCCATGATCCACCCTCCTTCTTCCAGTTGCTAACCTCTTCTCATATCTGGCTATCCCCTACCCCATTCCAAGTCATCTCATGTCCCTCCACTCAGAACCACAGAATTTATATCTCATAGTGGGACCCCTCAGAGGTCATCTCAGCCAACCCACAAGTGAGCAAGAATTCTTTTGTAGATTCCAGACAAGTAGCCATCCCGTCTCTGCTTGAATACTTCCAGGGACGGGGACCTTGTTACTTCTGAGGCAGCCCATTTTGCTTTGGTCAGCTATATGGAGTGGAGGGGAAGTAGTTCCTTACAAAATCTATCTCTCTGCAGCTTACACCCTAGTGGTGCTCCTTGTTCTTCTTTCTAAAGCCAAGTACAACCAGTCTCTTCCTTCTTCCCCATCTTCAATTACTTGAAGAAAGCTATTGTCTTGCTACATCCTCTCTCTCTCCCCCATCATCCCTTGTGAAACATCTTCTCTACCCTACAGGATGGATGCTTTCCTGCTTTGCAGGAAAAGATATGAGAGATTTGTCAGCTCCCTTTAGCTCTATCCTCCTTGGCCATAGAAATCCCAAGGTTACTCCTCCCTCCCTCCCTCCATCACCCTCCTCACCTTCCTACTACCATCCCTCAAAATGCATCTGCAGTACCAACGGTCTCTGTAGCAATGTCCAAGTTATTCATGTTTGATTCCCTTTACCATCTAGCTCAGCACCTTGGACACAGTACCTGATCAATCGGTCAGCTAGCATTTAGTAAGCACTTACTATGTACCGTGCACATAGGCTAGAAAACAAAAACATAAGTTGAAGGAAAGACAGTGCCTGCCCTCAAGGAGCTTATATTCTAATTGGGGAAGACAACACCTAAGAGGAGGTCAAAAAGGAGATGGAGGGAGGAGAACAAAGGTGCCTGGGCATGGCAGAGGAAGTCCTGAGTTCAACTTGGAGGGAAATAAAACATGGCTGAGGGGCAGCTAGGTGGTGCGGTGGATAGTACACCAGCCCTGAAGTCAGGAGAACCTAAGTTCAAATACAGCCTCAGACCAAACACTTGATACTTACTAGCTATGTGACCCTGGGCAAGTCACTTAACCCCAATTGCCTAAAAAAAAAAAAAAAAAAACAAATAAAACATGGCTGACCTGGGTATTCTCCTGAAATGGAGGTTCTGGGAGAAACCATCCAATCTATAAGGGTAGAGAGTACTTTCAATGTGTGAATTCCAGACCTGGAGTGAGGCTTCAGGATGAAAAGTTGGGGCATGGTATGGGAAATCAGACTTGATAAACATTTATTAAATGAGTGAATGAATGAACAGTGGTATAAAACTTTTTTAGAATCTTCAAAGAAGCAAATTTGAAAAAATCTATCGGCAAAAAGTCTACTTGATGAACAGTTTGTGATTTCTAGAACGTGAACTTATTTGACAATTTCAGCAGAGAAAAGAAGTCAGTGATTAGGTAGCCCCTATGTTTGGTCATAATTGTTCTAAACCCCAGAGCCAAGCCCAGAATTGGATATGGAGAAAAATGG
This sequence comes from Phascolarctos cinereus, assembly GCF_003287225.1. Lineage (NCBI taxonomy): Eukaryota > Metazoa > Chordata > Mammalia > Diprotodontia > Phascolarctidae > Phascolarctos > Phascolarctos cinereus. The sequence goes on from NW_027555899.1 coordinate 22,282, forward strand.
ATAATCATAAAATCCATCGATGTATTGAGCTGAAAGAGATCATAGAGATCATTAAAGGCAGTGTGGTATAGTGGACAGAGCACTGGTCTTTGTTCAGAAGATGGGCTCTACTTTTAGTTCTGATGCTTAGTAGCTACATGGCTTGTCAGCTACAGACTTCAAGAATCATACCAAAAGGATATAGATTACAAATCCAGAAGGGATCTTAGTCTAACCTCTTCATTTTACAGGTGAGGAAATTAAGTCCCAGAAAGCTTAAATTACTTCCCTATGGTCACACAGGTAGTTAAGTCCCAGAAGCAAGATTTGAACCAAGGTCCTCTGACTTCAGAGCTGGTACTCTTTGTACTGCATCATGCTGCCTCCCTAGAGCAGGGGAAGAGGCACTGGGGAATTGTTGATGATCTCTGAGGTCTCTTTCAGCTCCAAATCTAGTCTCATGACTATAGATAAGATGTTTTGTCTCTCTGAGTTTGTTTCCTGATCTATAAAACAGACGTAATAACCCTTTCACTATCTAACCTGAAGAGTAGGTGTGGAGATTTTTGTTGTTGTTATTCAGTCATTTCTAATTTTGTGACCCCATTTTGGGTTATCTTAGCAAAGATACTGGAGTGGGTTGACATTTTCTTCTCCAGCTCATTTTACAGATCAGGAAACTGAGGCATACAGGGTGAAGTGACTTGCCCAGGGTCACACAGCTAGTAAGTGTCTGAGGCCAGATTTGAATTCAGAAGATGAATCTTCCTGACTCCAGATCCAGCGCTCTATCCACTGTGCCACCTAGCTTCCCTTGAGGTGCGGAGATAATGCTTTATAAAACTTGAAGTGCTATGTAAATGTTAGTTATTCTTAATTAGCCCAACATCCTCATTTTACAAAAAAAGGAAATTAAGTCTCAGAGAGGAGAGAAATCATGGAGAAAAAGTCAACAAGGAAGCCCGAGGCAGCCCACATTTCTTCACCGATGTCCCATTTCCCTTTATAGTCAGATGACTAAGGATAGAACAGAGGTCAAACGCAGGTTGTGTGTAACACAGGATTTGAACCAAAGCCTTCCTGTCTCCAAGTCTACCAGGCTGCCTCTCACTGAATAACTTTTATTGCTTTGTGTTAGTTTAGGGGCTTGGGGAACCATTCAGGTCATAAGACTGCAGAGACAAGTATGCAGTTTTAATATCCAAAATAGGTGAGGACAGCTGATTTGAGATAACAAAAGTACCATAATTAGAGAGATCAGCTAGGTGACACAGGGAATAGAGAACTAGATGAGTCAGGAAGACCTCAGAGCAAATCCTGCCTAGACATTCACTGGCTGTGTAGCAAGTCTCTAAGCTGCAGTTTCCCATCTATAGGACAAGGATGACAATAACACCTACCTCATAGGGTTGTGAAGAGCAAACGAGTTAACACATGTAAAGTGCTTTGCAAACCTTAAGGAACTCTATAAATGCTAGCTAATAGTGTTATCAGTTCTCATAGCCTCCTTAACAAGCAAGATTACTGTGGCTCTGCCAGAGAGAGAGAGAACTGTGGGGGCTGGTAGGGCTGGAAGTTTATAAGTCAAATCAAAAACAAAAGGCAAGTTATTTGGGAGAACATCAATATTAAATGATAGAGAATAAATTAGGGAACCATAAACATTATAGGCGAAGAAATGTGAGCTGAAAAAGTTTATACTTTTTGTTCTTTTGTGCCCTTGTTCCAAAAGGGGATTTTTTCCTAAAGCTTAACTGTAATTGTCAGTTAAGTGTATCTTAATTTCTTTAAACAAGTTTTAGCAAACTTTTTTTTAATAGAAGGCTGTGTAAATTTGGAACTTTGCCTCAAAAGCTATTAAACTGTGCATATGCTTTGACCTAGAGACACCATTACTAAGGCTATACCCCAAAGAGATCAAAGAAAGAGGAAAAGGACCTGTACATACAAAAACATTTATAGCAGCTTTGTTTGTGGTGGCAAAGAATTGGAAAATAAGGGGGTACTCATCAATTGCGGAATGGCTGAACAAGTTATAATGTATGGATGAGAAGGAATACTACTGTTCTGTAAGAAATGATGAAAGGGCTGGTTTCACAGAAACCTGGGAAGATTTGCATGAACTGATTGAAAGTGAAATGAGCAGAACCAAGAGAATAATGCATACAAGTACAACAATACCTTCTAAAGACAGACAACTTTGAAAAACTTAGGAACCCTGATCAATGCAACAACCAACCACGATTCCAAAGGCTTCATGATGAAACATGCTACCCAGAACCTTATCTCTATAAGTGATGGACTCAGAGTGCAGAATGAGACATACATAATTTTTTCAGACATGTCAATTGTAGATATTTTGTTTTGCTTGACTATATGTTTGTAACAGGAGACGTTGTTTTTCTTGATTTCTCAGTGGGGGAGGGAGGCAGATGAGAGGTATAGAAGGCAGACCTTTTTTGAAAAAACTTTTAATTTAAAAAAAAATGGGCTCTGAATTGAGGGGCTCCTTATGAATTCTCAAAAACAGACTGCAGAAACAGTTCCATCCAAATGAGTTAGACTGCCATCTAGTGGTAGATCTTTGAAACTGCAGACACATGATCCCTATGACTTAGGAGTCTGAGGAAGGATGTGGAAGAGATCAAGTACATTTGTTAAAGTCAGCCATAAAATTCCCAGTGGATATGATAGAGTTGATGGTGATGACAGCATTGGCGATGATAATGGCTGTTGGTGATGAAGGCTATTACCTACTTCATCTGTTATAAGGAATTTAGACTTTAAATTGCTGCATAATGAATCAATAAACATTTAAGTACCTACTCTGTGCCAACATGTAAATGTGAGTTCTTATCATCATCATCATCATCATCATCATCATCATAATTTGTGGTGATGGTGGCCTGACAATGATGATGATGATGATGATGGTGGTAGTGATGAAGGTTGGTAATTGTGATAACTGTGATAATGATGGTGATATCAATAAGGATGATAGCGGTGGTGGTGGTCATGAGGATTATCAAAGCCAGCTGGTTCTTTTGTTCTATTCTCAACTCTTCTTGAATAAAAATAGGGTCTCAGATAATTATGTCTCATATATTAGTCTATAAGTCAAATCTCACAGAGTGCCCCAGTGGCCCTCCAACTGCCACGACAGCACACTTATTATTGGTGTTCGTCCTTTGTTCTCACAGAGAACTAAAGACATTGTGACAGTGATGCCTTGACTTGTGTACGAATTGGATATGAGGCAGAGCTACAAAGTTGTCAGCCTTACTCTCTCCTCCAGAGTCATCAAAGTCTAGTGGCAAAACAAAGGTCAAGGTGACAGCACACTTAGACTAATGGGGTCTCACAATAGGATCCCACTCTCTCAGAGACTCAGGTGACATTATTGCCTTGTTGTGAACCAGTGACTATAAATCCTGAACTGGAGCAGCTCATAAACATTTGGGGGAAAGAAGCAGACGCCCTACAACAGGAACAGAGTTCTACAGGTCTCGTGGACCTGCTGAAAATTCTCTGTGTACAAACAGCCCTGAACAACCCCAGCATTGTGGATGACCTCATCTAGCCAAAGGGACTCGAGCTCTAGCATCAATAACCAGCAATGGGTGGGGGCCATCTGCTGGTTCTTCTAGTACCTGTTCATGTAAGAGGAGGCAGATATCTCTGCTGTGTCCTCCTGACGGAGCTAAGCAGCAGCAACAGTACATGGATGGTCTAAATGGCCTCTGTAGCCAGGGTCCCAGTGCT
>NW_027555900.1:0-25969 GCF_003287225.1 Phascolarctos cinereus
TTCTTTCTGTCTCTCTCTCTCTCTCTCTTTCTCTTCCTTCCTTCCTTCCTTCCTTCCTTCCTTCCTTCCTTCCTTCCTTCCTTCCTTCCTTCCTTCCTTCCTTCCTTCCTTTCTTTCTTCCTTCCTTCCTTCCTTTCTTCTTTCTTTCTTTCTTTCTTTCTTTCTCTTTCTTTCTTTCTTCTTCTTTCTTTCTTTCTTTCTTTCTTTCTTTCTTTCTGTCTTTCTTTCTGTCTTTCTTTCTTTCTTTCTTTCTTTCTTTCTTTCTTTCTTTCTTTCTGTCTTTCTTTCTTTCTTTCTGTCTTTCTTTCTTTCTTTCTTTCTGTCTTTCTTTCTTTCTTTCTTTCTGTCTTGCTTTCTTTCTTTCTTTCTTTCTGTCTTGCTTTCTTTCTGTCTTTCCTTCTCTCTCTCTCTCTCTCTCTCTCTGTCTCTCTCTCTGTCTCTCTCTCTTTCTTTCTTTCTTTCTTTCTTTCTTTCTTTCTTTCTTTCTTTCCTTCTATCTTTTTAAGGCACTTGGGGTTAATCGACTTCCCCACGGTCACACAACGTAAGTGTCAAGTGTTTGGTCTCAGACCAGATTTGAACTCAGGTCCTTTTGATTTCAGACACTGTGCCACCTAGCTGCCCTAAATTCAGGTCTTTCTAACTCCAAGCCCAGCACTCTATGCACTGCATTACCAGCTGCCTCATCCTCAGCATTCTCTGCCCCCTGAGGCTCCACCTTCTCATCAATTGGTTCCTTCCACAACTTCCATTGTAAGGGGAAGGCCTAGGCAAGAGTTATTTTCAGCCCTCTCCAGGCTGCACTGCAGTCATCTGCATAGAACTTCCCCTACCTTTTCTCTTACCCCTTTTCAGCTTCTTTTTAGCACTCCATTAGAACCCAAGCTTCTTGAGGGCAGGGATTGTCTTTGTTTCTGCTTGTATTTGTGTTTCCAGCACTTAGCACAACACCTGGCACATAGTAAGGTCTTAATAAATGCTTACTGGCTGACTGGCAGTATAATATATAGCACTCACATGGAAGAATCGTGGACTATCAGAGCTGGAAGGAACACCTGAGAATAGAGAATGTCAGAAGTATAAGGGACCTTAGAACAGAGAATGGAAGAGCTGGGAGGGCCCTTAGAACAGGGAATGTCAGAGCTGGGAGGGCCTTAGAGATCATGTAGTCTAGAGATATCCAAACTCCTGGACTGAAAAACAGCAAAGTGCTTCCCAAACAAGATGAAAATGTAATTGGGAAATACTTATGAAGGTAAATACAACTCTGCTCCATGGCTAATGTTCCCAAGTCAGCAGTCATTTGCTGGGCTCTGTTTTGTGGAGGTGTCTGAGGAGGCCCAGATGGGGGAGTGCCCCAGGCCCCAGTGCTCTGGGCCTGGAAGCCAGGCTAAGGCCAGGCTGCCTCCTGACCACTGTGCTCCCTCCTTCCCTCAGAGTTTGTTGCTGTGGCCCCTGACGTCCAACTTCACATTCAGCACCCCGATTTTAAAGTTCTTCTACTCTCTGTTCAATGCATCCAGAAGATCCTGAAGAAGTTGTGGGAAGGATGTGGGGCTCAGTTGGAGGCCCTTTGTTGGGGGATGGGCAGGGACTGCTGTTGGTGGGATGAGGGAGGCAAACAGAGGGGTTTCCTCTGCTTGGCTCATCCCTCAGTCCTGCTTTCTAGACTCCCTTTGAGGAGAAACCCCAGCCCTGAGACGCCATAGCTGTAACTTGTTATAATAAATTGTTTCCTCTTTAGCCAGCTATCCATCTTATCAATAGCTGCATGGCCCAGCACACTCACCACCATCCTGGTGCCACCAGAGCCCACAGTCACCCTGAAAGTCCTGGGTCTGAACCTCACCTCCACCCCTTATCACTCGCAGGTCTGCTGAGTGGGGCCCAGGAGAGGCAGCCTGACCTCTGTTGCCTATGGACAGCCCACCAGATACTGAAGGGATCCCAGAGAGCAGAAAGGGCAGGGGTGATGGGGGAGATGCAGGAGGCCTCCTCCTCCTCCTCCCTCCTTCCCTCCCTCCCAGCTCCCCACTCTTAGAAGTTGTCACAGACTCCAGGCTGGGGTGGAGGGGAGTCAATACACTGTGATAATTTACGGGCCCCAGGAGCTCTGGTTCCCATCTTCACCTTGTTCCTTAATTTGCTCTGTAACCCTGGCCAAGTGATTTCCTGTAGTCTCAGATTCTCCTATCTTTCCGTTCTGTAAAATTAGGTGGGAGGGGATGGATTTTGATGAATCTCCCAAATTCCTCGCCAGCCCCTGGGACCAGTCCCCATATACTCTTCCTTGGGGCTGACATTCTGGGTCTTTGGTTCAAGCTGGGCCATTGCCCTCCATATGTGCCACTTCCATGTTTCCAATGGCATGGAAGGCAAGGCTCAGAGAGGGGAATGCATTTGACTAAAGTCACTCAGCAAACCCACCCAGGGAGGGGCAGAGGCAGGAAAGGTCTCAAGGCTCTCTCCCTTAGAACAAGCAGAGAGCCTTCTCCTCCTGCCACCCCCCCATGCATGTCACAGCCCTCTCCCCTGTATCCCTCCCCCCTGCACTTCCCCCCCCTCACAGCTCCCTCCCCTCACCCTCCTCTGAACACCTCTAGCTGGAAGCTGGGAGGGGTGGCTCCCAGAAGGCAGAATTTGGCCCTCACTCTTGGCTGCCTTTAGCTATGTCCCTTCCCCTTCCCTTTGAGGAAGAAAAACAAGGAAACAAATGAAATTCCTGTCTCCTTCCCAGGGCCTCTCGGGACCCAGCAGGGAGTCACCAAATCCCAGAGTGTCAGGGCAGGAAGGATCGCAAAGGTCGCCTTGGCCAAATCCTCTAGACAGATGGGGAAACCAAGACCAAGGGAAGGAGTGGGACCTAGGCCAGGGTCTCATAGTGAGGTAGGGGAGGGGCAGGGCCCGAACTTCCCACTCCTAGCTCTGGGGCCAAGGGAGCTTACCCACTTACCCAAGGCTAGAGACTGGGAAGAAGAGATTGGAGAAGGCCCTGCCTTCTCTCTATCAGCTGTAGGACTCCCTGAAACTCCTAGGCAGGCGGGGATTGGCCCTGGAAGCCTTCTTGGAAGCAGCCAGTGTGGCAGCTGAGGTGTGGCAGGGTGTGTGAGGAGTTCAGCTGAGACCAGATGCCCCTTTTCACGAGCATGGAGTTCAAATCCTGCTTCTAACACTCATTAACTTTGTGACCTTGAACAACTAACTCCCTACCCTCCTGGGGACTGGTTTTCTTTTTCTGTGAAAGGGAGGTGACTATCTCGCCTCTGAGATCCCTTTCAGCTCTAAATCTTATCCTATAAACTCCAAGATATCTGAAACCTTTGAGGTTTCATTTCCTTCTTTCTCTGACTGTTCCCTTCTGATATAGGATGTAAATGAGATTGTTTCAGAAAGGAGAGTCGTATGGAGGGGGACCTAATGCAGCCAGTGGTAAGGCATAGGGCCATGTTTCTTGCTCAGACTGGGAGTCCTTGGAAGGGAAGGCCAAGCCTTCACCCTTTTGCAGGGAGATTCCTGCTAGGGCACCCTAGCCACCTTGAGGTTCACCCCCTAAGTTCTGGCCCAGCTCGATGTGGGAGAGAGGGCTTGGTGCCCCCACCTTGCCTCAAGGACCTGCTTGGTGCTCCCCACTTGCCATCCACCCGCATCTCCCCAAACAGAACTCAGCCTCAGTTGCTCGTTAAATAGAAACATATTTATTTTATCATCATACATTCCTTATTACATGAGCAGCCACCCCAAGAAGAAGTTTAGAGGGAAGAGAGGTGGAGACGGGGCAGAGCAAGGCATAGCCTCCATTACTTCTATGGGACCTACCCTAACTCCGGAGCAGCCTTGGCTCCCAGCTCTGCCAATGGCTTGCTGTGTGACCTAGGGAGAAGTCCCTTTCTTCACTCGTGAGCCTCAGTTCTCCCGTCTCTAAAATGAGGGAATAAAACTCCATCATCTGATGTATCTTCCGACCATGATAAGTCCATGCTCTTAGTGTAGTGCCTGGCACATAGTAGATATTAATAAATGTTTATTGATTGATTATTGATCTGGGTCCTAACTTTCTTTTTAACCTTCACTTTCTATGTTTTGAGGTGCCTCCCAGCACTGACCTTCTCTGTTCTAAGTTTCCTCCCGATTCTGACATTTGGTGTTCTACAAGTTCTCCCAGTTCTGATGGTCTATGTTCTATAGGCCCTTCCAGCTTCGACATTTCATCTTCCTAGGGTTCTCCTAGCTATGACATTCTGTTCTGAGGACTCTCCCAGCTCTAACATCCCTTACTCTATGACCTGGTTTGAAACCCAGGGACAGAATCCATCCTTGGGGTCAGAATCTTTCTCAGCAGCAGATGTTGGGGGAAAGGGAGAAGACATAAGCTTCCAGGTTGGGACAGCAGCATCACAGGGCAGGTTGTAGGAGTCCCAGGTGCACTCAGGGCTGGGCACGAGGCCGAGCTGGGGGCCGAGGGCAGTGGCTGGGCAGGCAGGCAAGATCAGGCCTAGTGAGCTCGGCAAGAGGGAGGGGGAGGCTCAGATAGAAAGGTGGCCAAGGGATAGGAATGTCAGTAGAAAAAGCTCGGTCCCTGGGAAGGGCAGGAGCCCCTTTCCCACTGTGCTCCAGGCCCCGGGACACAGCCAATAACTCATAAGGAGCTGCTGCACCCTGGAGAGCCCTCACATCTAAGAGGGCAGGCACATGCTTCCTGCTTGGGAGACATGAGGGGATATCACTGAGGTCTCAGAATCCTCACCATCCAACCCAGGTCCAGAACAATCATTCTATCCAGATACGGGGCTTGGAACCCTCCCAAAGGCTGCTCTAGAACCCAGAGACTCGTATCCAGGACCATCATTCTTTCTCCAATTGTTTGGGGGTGTTTACACCCCCCAGCTTAATTCTCACCGAAGTTCAATCCCAGAGCCCCACCCCTAAATATATCTAGAGCCAATATTTTCCCCAAGTTCTGCAGGCTAGAGCCCATCAAATTCTGTAGTCCTCACCACCCAAATGTCAACTATAGAAACCCTAAACACAGATTCAGAACCCTAAGCATGGTCACAACAGAGTTCTGGGAGCTTTATTCATATAACCTGCTCCAGAATCAGCCTCCCCCTTAACCAAGTTAGTCCCGGAATCCTTGTCTCTAGAGCCCAGAAGCCAGATCTAGAACCCCAGCTCTGAAACCCACCCAGAATAGGCCCCTCCAATACATCTCCACATACTCCACCAGGGGCCTTCGTTGCAGCTCCCCCACCAGGGCCTATTCACATATGAGAGTGAGTACTAAGGGGAGAGAGAGTGATGTGGGGCAGGGGAGAGAGATTATCAGGACAGAAGCAGGGCGAAAGATGGGGGGATAATGGAGGGGCACAGAGGGGGATAGAGATGAGAAGAAATGATGGGACTTTGCAGGGAAAGAGATGGGGAGATAGAAGTACAAAGGAGATGGGGAAAATGAGAACAGGAAGAGATGTAAGGGGAGAGATTGGGTGACAGAAAAGGGAGAGATGTAAGGGAGATAGAGAGGATTAGAGTTTTCAGAGACAGAGAAGGGCATTAGAGAGAGGAAATGTTGGGGGAGAGGGTGGGGAGGGGAAGGGAGAAGGAGAAGAAGAAGAAGGAGAAGAAGAAGAAAAGAAGAAGAAGAAGAGGAAAAGAAGGAGGAGGAGGAGAGAAAGAGGAGAGGAGAAGGGAGAGAGTGAGAGAAGAGGAAGAAGAAGAAGAAGAAGAAGAGGAAGAAGAAGAAGAAGAAGAAGAGGAAGAAGAAGAAGAATAAGAAGAAGAAGAAATGAAGATGGAGAAGAAGGAGGAGGCGATAGGAGAGAAAGAGGAGAGGAGAAAGAGAGTGAGAGAAGAGGAAGAAGAAGAAGAAGAAGAAGAAGAAGAAGAAGAAGAAGAAGAAGAAGAGAAGATGGAGAAGAAGGAGGAGGAGGCGATGAGGAGGAGGAGAGAAAGAGGAGAGGAGAAAGGAGAGAGTGAGAGAAGAGGAAGAAGAAGAAGAAGAAGAAGAAGAAGAGAAGAGAAGAAGAAGAAGAAGAAGAAATGAAGATGGAGAAGAAGGAGGAGGAGGAGGAGGCGATGAGGAGGAGGAGAGAAAGAGGAGAGGAGAAAGGAGAGAGTGAGAGAAGAGGAAGAAGAAGAAGAAGAAGAAGAAGAAGAAGAAGAAGAAGAAGAGGAAGAAGAAGAAGAAGAAGAAATGAAGATGGAGAAGAAGGAGGAGGAGGAGGAGGCGATGAGGAGGAGGAGAGAAAGAGGAGAGGAGAAAGGAGAGAGTGAGAGAAGAGGAAGAGGAAGAAGAAGAAGAAGAAGAGGAGGAGAAGGACGAAGAGGGGAGAAGGAGAGAAAGAGGAATGGAGAAAGAGGAGGGAGAGAGGGGGAAAGGGAGGGAAAGAGGGAGAGGGAGAGGAGAGAGGAGAGACAAACAGAGAGAGAGAGAGAAGAGAGAGAGAGAGAGAGAGAGAGAAGAGAGAGAGGGAGGATAGATATGGGCGAAGGTTGGGCTAGAGTAGATACACAGACCCAATTTTGGAAGAACAGGGGAAGGAGGAAGGGCAAAGGGACCAGGAGAAGGGGGGATCCTTTGCCCCTTCAATTTTCTGCCTTTCTCCTCATCCATTCTGCAAGCATCCCCTCTCTCCCACCTGTGGACATGTCCATTCATACCTGGTAATGCTGGTCATGCATTCTTCTGAAGGCCAATGCCTGAGCTCCCAGGGTCCCTACAATGCCATCCAGAGCCTCAGAGCTCATCAGCTACTTCTGACACATCACTTTGGAGAAGTGGGACTGGAATTGTCCAGAGAATGGACAGATAAGAGTTCATCTGACTCACAGCTCCCTTCAGGTCCCACCCAGGCCACTGAACCCATAGGTAGAAGAACCAGGAATTCAGCCCCCTCCCAGCCTCAACGGGGGATCCCAGAGCCCATCACTGTCTTCATGAGGGTGGGAGGGGTTGAGCACACACATGTAGCCAAAGCTGAAACTCACCTAATTCATGCCCACCCATTCCACACGGAGTCACAGACTTAGGCACAAAAGCACCTACAATGTCACACCCATCCTGGACCAGCAGGCCCAGGCACAGCCACAGGCCTCCACACTCCTGAGTATAGCAGTCAACAGGCAATGGTAGCCTGTGGGAGCTTAGGCCCAGACCCAGGCTCTGCCTCCCCCTCCCCAAACTGGGCCCTCTGTGTAAACATCTATCTCCTCCCTCCATTCTGCTCTCTCCTCTTTCTGTCCTCTCTTCCTTTGTCTTAGTCCAGTCTCTGGCTTGGCTGGACCTGGGCCTGATACTGATCTGACCGTTGTCACAGCCCCCAGGTCCCCATTTTGTAGTCAGTTTGGGAGGGGGGGCCAGAGGCTTCCTGAGACTGACCTGCAGTTCTTGAAAGAGCATGTCAGCCAGGATGTGGTGGCAGAGGCGGGTGACACGGTCAAGAGCATTTGCAACTGCCTCCCAAGCAGGTTCGCTCTCTGAGGGCCCCAGGTGGGACAGACGCTCAGGTAGAGAGCTGTGGAGGAGAAGCCGGGGCTCATTACTAGCCGGCCTTTGGTCCCAGATGATTCATTCCACATATTGGGTGGGCAGGCAGGCAGGCAAGTGTATCTCTCCACATTTGGAGGAGGGGTTTTTGTGTCTTTGGAGGATCTTTCTGTATCTCAGTGGTGGGCAGGTGACATGGCTTTGGTCTCTGTGAGAGGTCTCTTCATATCTCTGATGGGAGGGCATCTCTGTCCTTGGAGGAATCTCTCTGTCTTTGGGCAGTCTTTCTAGTGGAGCTTCTCTGTCTCTGGAGTTCTCTTTGTGTGTCTGAGGGTCACTCTGTCTCTGGAGAGGTTTCTCTCAGAGAGTAGGGGTCTCTTTTGAAGTCTGTGTCCCTGAGGAGGATGTCTCTATGTCTCTGGGAAGGATGTTTTTCTTGAGGCCAGTATGAATGTCCCTTTCCATGTCTCCAGAGGAAGTATGGGAGGGGGCCCTTTCTGTGGCCCTTTCCCAGGAGAATAGAGTTGGGGAGAGGAAGGAAAGGACCTCAGAACATCTGGGATAGGGACAGACTCCCTGAAGAAAGAATGGGCCAACTCCCCATGGGGAGAACATTAGGTCATGCTGGGGCCCTTCTCCTCATCCTCTCTAGGGCTTGCCTTATCGAAGAGGGGGGCCACTGCTCACCAAGGTAATTGTCCGGCTGATATAACTGTCACTCAGCAGCTCTTGGACGCTTGGGTTCTCATGGAAGCTCTCTACCCACTGCTGGAAGCTGGAAGGTCAAGAGACGGAAGTAGAAGCTCAGGTCAGGTCTCTCCTTTGCAGCCCACCTCTCAAGTTCTGAACTCACCTCCTCCAGGAAGCCCTCCAGGTTTCACTCTCCCTCCTGTTTTATCACTCTCTCACCTCTTATCACTTTCTTACCTCCCACTCACTTCTCCACCCTCAGGCAATCTGATTTCCATCTTCACCACCTGATTGAAAGTGCTCTCTTCTGGGCCACTAGGAATTTCTCTATTGCTAAATCCAATGACCTTTCCTCACTCTTCCTGCATCTCTGTGCTGCTTTGGACCCAGCTTATCATCCTCTCCCCTTAATACTGTCTCCTCTAGGTTTTCAGGATGCACTTCTCCTGCCTGCTCCTCCTTCCACCTGATAATAACTTGGCTGATCCTGCTTCCCGCCTTCCCTGCTCTCCCTAGCTAAGTGCCCCCCAGATAATAACCTTGTTGCAAGGGCTCAGTGATCATCCCACATCCCAGATGACTCCCATATCTGGCCCACATTTGTCTGCCAAGCTCCGGGCTCACAACACCACTGTCTGTTGGACATTTCCATTTGGATGTCCCATAGCTGAGAATCCTGATAGAACCCATGATCTTTCCTCTCCAACCTACCCCTACTCCTAAATCTCCCATTTCTACAATCTGTGCCTCCATCTTTCCTGTTCGAAGTTTATAATCTCAGAGTCCTCGTGGACTCTTCGCTGTCCCATATCCAACTTCTTCCCAAGTCTTGTTGATTCATTGTATCCTGAGCACCTGTCCCCTTCACTCTACTCACCAGCCTCATTCAAACTCCCAACCTTCTCTTCAGTACTATTGCCCTGGTCTCCAAATTGGTCTCCCCTTGACAACCCATCCTCCACAACCTGCCAAAGTGATCTCACGAAAGTACAATCCCGACCCTGTCACTCTGCCGCTGCTAAAGCGTCTTCCGTGACTCCCTAATCACTCTAGAATCAAATACAAACTCATTTACTTGGTATTTCACATTCCAATCTACTTTTCCTGTTTAATTTCACATCACTACCTCTCATGCACTCTATTCCAGACAAATTGACATGCCTGCTGTTCCCATTCTTTCTCCTACCTTTACATTGACTGTCTCTGATACCTGGAATACAGTCCGTCAGCACTTTCTTGGATGTTTAAATTCAGATGCCATCTCCCACTTGGGACCTTTGATGATCCTCCGCCTCTCTGAATTTGTTAGGTCTCCCTCCCTTCTGAAATTCCTTTGAAATTGCATCCCCCTTTCAAATTAAACAATCAAATACTTTTTAAAATCATCAGTTTGCATACTATATCTCTGAAGGAGAAGGTAAACTCCTTGTGGGAAGGGCCTTTTTTCTGGTCCTTGTAACCCCAGACCCTGGTACAGTACCTGATATATACTTCTCTCCCCACCCCATCCCACCTCTTCCCTCTGAGACCACTTTCCATCTATTTAGCATACATCTTGTATGTGCAACGTTATTGGCTTCCTGTCTTCCAGATTGGAAAATAAGCTCCCTGAAGGCAAGAACTGGGAAATGTATGGGTTTTTTGATTCTTTTCTTTGTATTCCCAGCCACTGGTCTGGTGTCTGGGGCAATCATTCAATAAATGCCTGGCTGACTGAAATAGTAAGAGTTTAATCAATGCTGGGTTGAATTGAATCCTAGACTAAGTTGAAAAAAAGGGATGACCTGTGTCATGGGCAGGGTATTCTGCTAAACCCGGGGTGGGGGGATGTCCAAAGACTCAAACAGTCTCTGCCCTCAAGGAGCTCATGTGCTTTGGAAGAAACAGTATTTACATGTCAGTCAATCCTTCCACCAGCATTGCCTAAGCACTGTGACCCAGTGCTAGGAGCTGCGGAGACAGACAGAAATGAATCCAGTTCTTGCTCTGAAGGAGCTTACATTCTGCAAAGGAAACAAAGTGTACCCAGAGAAGCAAAAGCGCTCTGAGGACTGAGGCAGTTCATAGACCCTGAAGACTTAGAAACCTTTTCCTCACCACAGCCCTCAGAAGCAGGTAGCACCATTGTTATAAGACCCATTTTACAGAAGACAAGACTGAAGCTCAGAGAGACACACAAAGGGTAAATAAAATGGAGCCAGCCCCTTTTTAACCTGACTTATCTCTGGACTGTGCCTTTTTTTTTTTTTTTGCAGAGATGCTTCCTCTAATCTGTGGTGGACAATCCCCTGAAGATAGATGGCTTCTTCTTGCCTCTCTAGCTCATTCCACCCTCCAGAATCAAGGGTCATCGCCTGTCCCCTGTACCTCTGCAGGAATTCAGCCAGAACTCCCAGGCAGCAGTGTGCCATCCGCACCCCAAATTCCTGGCTGAAGCGAGGGGCCTGATCCGTGTGCTCTTCCAGCAGCTAGAGGATAGAGATGGAGAAGTGAGACCCCCTTTTCTCCAACCCCAAGCAATCTCCTCACTTGGAGTGGTGTGGGCACCTTGGAGATCTTCCCTCTTTGCCTCCCCTAACTCCAAAGCATGTTAAAGTTTTCACATTTTAAATCTTTAACTTTATAGAATTTTGCATTTGCAGAATTTTACGTGTTAGAGCTATATAATTTTAGACTGGTAGGATTACAGAATCTTAGATTGTGAGATTATTTAATTATTGAAATTATAAAATATAAGGTTAATAATAGCTAAGATTTATATGGTACTTTAAGATTTGTAAGGTGCTATTCATATGCTATCACATTTGATCCTCACAGCAACCCTGGGAGGTAGGTATTATTATTATATTTATATATTTTTTTCTTTTTAGGCAGTTAAGCTTAAGTGACTTGCCCAGGGTCACACAGCTAGTAAGTGTTTGAGGTTAGATTTGAACTCAGATCCTCTAGACTCCAGAGTTACTGCTCTATCCACCACACCACCTAGCTGCCCCAGGTGCTCTTATTATCCCCATTTTACATATGAGGAACCTGAGGCCGACAGAAACAGGGTGACTTGGGGGCAGGGTCACACAGCTACTAGTAAGTGTTTGAGGCCAGATTTGAACTCAGGTCTTCCTGACTCCAGGCCTACTCAGCATTCTAAGCACTGCATCATCTTAGCTTCTTTGTGTTTGTTATAAAATAAGCTTTGTTTTATAATATTTATCATATTATATGTTATTGTAAAAATCTGTGTGTAATGTAGACTCTTAACATTATATCAGTTTAGAATCATAGAATCCCCAAATTTCAGTCTCAAAGAACACTTCAATCTTAGAAGAACAAAATCTTGGATGTCTCTCATTTAGCACCTTAGAATCAAAGAGCTTGGCTCCAAGGAATCTTTGGATTTATAGAGTCTCAGAATCATCTACTTTGCTAATCCTGGAATTATGCACATTAAAAAAATAGAAAGAGCCTCCCCTCCCTCCTCCAGCCTTCTCTATCCCAATCCCTTCTTCTTTCTCTGATGCGAGTGGGTACAGATAAATTTCCTCTCCTCCTCCCTAGAAGCACACATCTTACACACAACTCTCACATACACATATACACCCACCTGACATACATGTCTGACACACTTTAAACACATATCACAAATACACATCTCACACACACATATATACACACTTCACACATCTCTGACACCTTACACACACACCTTAAACACACACAACTCACACACAAAGAAACACGTCTCACATATATGTCTATCACACACCTTACACATACACCTCACACACATCTCACACATGTATACACACACCTCTCACACCTTACACACACCTCTCACACAAATATACATACATGTGTCACACAACTCACATACATACAGACATATACACATGTACACACCTCTCATACACATAGACACACACACTTCTCACACCTTACACACACACCTTATACATACACAATTCACACACATATCAACACATCTCATACACACATCTCTCACATACCTTACACACACCTTACATACATACATCTCATACACATATATACACATATACACAAAACTCTCATACACCTGACACACAGAAGTGACACACACACAAACATGGACACACATGTACATACCTCTCACACGCATATACACACCTCTCACACACCTTACACCCATTTCACACACATACACACATCTGTCACACACTTCACAAACACACACAATGAACACATACATACACACACAAAACATATACACATGCACACACCTCACAGACATCTTGAGCAGGCTACTGGGCTGGTCCTCAGCTGCAATCCATTGCTCTTCCTCTTCCTGCAGGGTCTGAAGCAGAGCAGCTCAGGTCTGAGTCTGTGAGAACAGAAGTGGCATGATATGATCCCCACAGTAAAAGTTCAGGGAAGTGGCACGTGGGGGGGGGAGCAGACAGCATTCCTCTCCTCCTCACAATTCCCTTCACTCCCAGACACTCCCTGTACCACAACCCACATACAGTGGAGCCTTAGACACCTCGACTTGGATGAATTTTAGCAGTTTGGAACCTTAGAGGATCTTAGATCCAGAGAACTTTAGACACAGATTCATGCAATCTAAGACTTTAGGGAATCACACCCTGTCTGGCCCAGCTGGAAGGGACTTCAGTGGTCACTTTGGCCAGCCTCACTCACATGTGAGTGAAGGAGAATCTTCTTTCCAACATTCTCCACAAAGGAGGCATCAGGGGAGCTCGTCACCTCTGCAAGCAGTCCATGACTCCCCTTCTGAATGACTCAAATGGTCAGGAACTTTCCCCAGGTGGACATCAAGCCTAAACCTGCCTCTTTGAAACTGCAGCTCCCACTTCGGTCCTCAGGGGCCCAACAGGGGGAAGCCTGATTCTTTCCCTACATGCCAGCTCCCATGGTCCTAGGTCTCCTCCTTGCCAGTCCCAGACTCCCTTGCTCCTCAGCTGATCCTCACAGAGCTTGAGACCCCAACCCATGAGAAATCCCCACCACTACCATCTACAGCATTCCCTAGACCTGCCTGTTTAGGAACCTTTCAATAAAGGATAAAAGGTGGGTCTGGTGTAACCCATTCTGGACTGTGTTGGTTGGTCCAGACCTCTGATTTCTTTCCTATAGGGAGTTTGTGAGGAGAGCCTCACTCCCAATACAGATTCTATCCAGTCTTTTAGGCACCTTTCAGACTTGGAGAGTCTCCTGCGGCAAGGAGAGGTTTGCCCAGAGGGTCAGAGGCAACCTCTGAATCCAGGTCTTGCCAATGCTGGGGCCAACACTACACCACCCTGACTCTCCCCAGCTTGTTTTTGCTGAAGCTATGCTAGCCCCTTAATGATCAAAGCTTCCCTTCCTAGATGAGCACAAACCACCCCTTTCTTGCTATGTGCTAGAATTTTGTAACTGTATCCTGTAGTTCAGAGGTAGGGCTCTGCCTAGAGGGAGCCCCAAATTCATCTTGGAGGCTTATCAGTAATTGCCAAGACTGTCTACAATCTTGGTGGCTCCTGCCCCAACCCAGAATTTCTCCAGGAGAAATCAGTGTTTCACATTAGCTCTCCCTCAGGGCTATCAACTTCCAACCTCATCAAGACAACACTGTAAATACATGCTATTCAGGGCAGTAATTAAAATAGAAACCTCACCTCTTTGGCTAAGCAATAAGAAAAAGATTAGGTCATCTCCAGCTTAGTGACATTTCTGATTCTCCATCCCTCTAGCTTCCATTCCCCAAAATATTTCCACAAGAGCATGTAACTGCCCACCTCAAGAACCATTAACTCCCTGTTGCTTAAGGTATTAAATAGATAAACAAACAGAATAGACAGATAGATAGATGAATAGATGGATGGATGGATGAATGTATAGATAATAGATAGGAAGAGGTGAATAGATAGTTATTCACACAAACAGACAGATAGGTATGGATGGAGAGAAAGACAGATAGATGTGGATAGATAGAAAGAAAGACAGATAGATGTGGATGGATAGAAAGAAAGACAGATAGATATGGAAGGATAGAAAGAAAAATAGATAGAAGTGGATGGATAGACAGTCAGAAGACAGAAAGAGATGTAGAGGAATAGACAGAGACAGACATTAGTGAGCTGCTCTGCCTGGCACAGCATGTTATTTAAAGCCCTCTAGTTGGACTCCAGCTACCTTTCCATATTTATTTCACATGATTGCTCTTTGTACCCTCTACATTCCAGCCAGACCAGACTACTAGTCTTTCCCTGAAATTAGCATTCCGATGTTTCGCAAGACTACACATGTATAATCTGTATCAAATTGTTTGCCTTCCCCAGGAAGAGGGAGAAGAGAGAGGGAGAGAATGTGGAACTCAGAATTTAAAAAAAAGTTTAAATTGTTATTACATGTAATTGGGAAAAAATATAAAAAGTTTTCACTTGAAAAAAGAAATGAGAATTCCACCTCCATGCTTTATGCAGGCTGTCTGGCCCTCGTGGCTGGAATGTGCTCCTTGCTCACCCCTGCCTTTAGAATGCCTCTCTTCCCCCCTTTCCTGGCTCTCAGTTGTTGGGGTACTCTCCCTCCTCACATAGTTGGGTTGAGGTAGATGAGAAAGAAGAATGGCTTCCTATGATCCTTTCACCCCCACTTCCTGTCCAGATGCATAGCTGCTAAGCCCTGTCTCCAGCCCCATGGGGGTGAGGGTCTGACCTCTTCTGTCCTGTCATGACTGCATCCAGCCTTGGCCCCTTACACCCTGCCCTGGTGCTGACAGCTGTCTGCCACCTGCCTCCAGGTGAGCATTGTTCTCCTTAGGCATCTGCTTGTATCTGTCCTGGGCTTCAGTTCTGCATAGTCCATTTTGTTCTGTCCTCACCAGTCCAAAGATCATTCTTATAGTCATGGAATCTTTGAGTCATAGACCTAGGGAGTCATAAATTTGTCCAAGGCCAGAAAGCCAGGGGAGCCTGTAAACCCCTGGTGACCCAGGCAGACCCCTCCGCCTTCCTCCCAGGTCACCTTCACATCAGTCACACGTTCATCCTAGAGGCTCCAAACTGTTTCTGCGGGAAGCAGGGGCCCAAGTTGCCCATTCTCCAGGGCCACCATGTTCACCATACCCAAGATTTTCCTAAGAGCAGGCAAGGGAGGAGGTAGTGAGGCAGAGGAAAAGAAGAGATGGAGGGGAAAGGAAAGAAATGTCCCCAGAAAAGCAGACGAAGCCCTTCCTCTGGTCCTATCACATCCCCTGTCCTTCGAGGCACTGAGCAGCTAAGCCCTGTCCCTCCTATAGCTGCCCATTGTGGCCTCTGGAATCAAATGCAGAGTCCTCAGCATAGCTTTTGCCACCTACATCTTAGAGATAAATCGAGCAGATGGTGGAGGATTGGTAGGTTGTTTAAATCAAGAATGGGGCCTTAGAACAGAGAGTGTTAAATTTGGAAGGGCCTTTAAAATTTAGGGGGAAAGGTGAGAGCTCAAAGGGGGCCTAAAATACCTTCTAGTCCAATTCCTTTATTTTACAAGGTGGAAACTGAGGCTCAGATGAAGAAAGGAGGAATTCTGACTTCTCCGTCCTGTTGGCCCCTCAACTCCATTGCCCAGTCCCTTATCCCTCTCCCCTTCAGGGTCTCACCTTGGATCAACTTGGTTGTGCCAGTACAGGAGGGCATAGCGGTCAGCCAGAGGTAGCCAGTGGTAGGTGTCCTTCCTCAGTCAATCAGAGAGGGCTCCATGATAACCCTGAAGGTAGAAACCTAAGGCTCCCAGGCTTGCTGGGTAAGCAGGTGCCAGGCCGATCCGAACAGCTTCCCATGTCTTCCAGCAGCCTAGAGCAGAGGGCCTTGTGCAATCTTAAACAAATGACCAGGCTCCTATTCTTTCTGGGTTGTCTCCTCTCCTGGAATTCATTATTAAGATTGGCAGCATGTGACCACTGCCTCCCTCCCCTTGGCCCGTCGGCCTTTTTTTCCACCGGCAGGTCGCCATCCATTGCCTGGCTGCCAAAACAGACTGACCAGGCGCCTAAAAGCCTCGGGTTGTGTGGCCCAAGCTCCCTCCTAGGGCTGGTGGAATAGGCTTTTTGAACACACTTCAAAGTCTCGACATCTCTCCCTCTTCAATTGGGCCCTAATGATCTCACCAGAGGTTGCTGCTAAGTGTCTCTCCACTGGCTCTCTGGGGAAAACCGTCCACACCAGCCCCTCTAAGGTTTAAACTGCATGATTCCCATTTTCTCTGTCCCTTTCTTAAATCCAGGCAATCAGCAAAGCAGGAAATGAAGCCTGATATGGAGCATTTTCAGATTTCCAGGGTGTGGACACTCATGTGGCAAATTAACAATGGCTCCCGTGAATTCCTGGGAGCCGGCTCTGGCACATGCCTGGTTCTCACGCAGCTGGATTCTGGGGCCCTGACTCTGTCTCCCAGGGTGCTCATGAGGCCCTCCCCTGGTCCTGCAGTAGTGGCTGGGCATGTGCTGGGGGAAGGGCAGGGGAGCCCTGAACGCACGATCTCACATTGGCACACAACAAACCAGCCTGTGAGACTGAGGCAGAGGAGGGATTAGTATCCTGATTTTACAAATGAGAAAGTGAGAAAGAGGGAAGGAAAGGGAAGATGTAAGTATTTATTAAGCCCCTACTGTGTGCCAGGCACTATGCTACACCTTTTACAAATATCTCATCCATCTTCCCAACCTCACCCCCCTCCCACAGAAGGCAGAAGCTGTTTTCATTCCCGTTTTACAGATGAGGAAACTAAGGAAGCGCTTACATGCCTTGTCCAAAGTGCTGAAGGCCGAATTTGAACTCAGGTCTTCCTGACTCCAGGCCCAGAGCTCTCTCTGCTCTGCAGCCTCAGAAGGGAAGGGACTTGCCCAAGGTCTCCATTTGAAGCCACGACTTATGACTCCAAGCCCAGGGTCTTTTCTTTCTTTTTTTTTTTATTGATTTCTTTGGATTTATCAACAATTGCTTCCATATAGTTTTCCATTTTTGTCCCCCTCCCTACACCCCTCCCTACCCAAGACAGTGCACAATCTAATATAGCCTTTACTTATACATTCCTAGTAACATATTTTCACAGTAGTCATATTGTAAGGAAGAATTAGAACCAAGAGGAGGAACCACCAGAAAGAGGAAACAAAATGCAACAAAAGAAAAAAATAGCAAATAGTGCACTGCAATCTGCATTCAAACTCCATAGTTTTTTCTTTGGATGTGGGTGGCATTTTCCAACAGGAGGCGTTTGGGGAAGTCTTAGATCCTTGCATTGCTGAGAAGGGCTAAGTCTATCAAAGTTAGCTATAGCACACCGTGGCTGTTACTGTGTAGTACGTTCTCCCGGTTGTGTTCACTTCACTCAATATTAGTCCATAGAAGTGTTTCCAGGTTTTTCTGAAGTCTGCCTGCTCATCATGTCTTACAGCACAGGAGTATTCCATTACATTTGTATACCAGAACTTGTTCAGCCATTCCCCAATTGATGGGCATCCTCTCAATTTCCAATCTTTGCCACCACAAAAAGAACTGCTATCAATATTTTTGTATGTGTGGGTTCTTTTCCCACCTGTATGATCTCTTTGGGATACAGCCCTAGAAGTGGTATTGCTGGGTCAAAGCATATGCACATTTTTATAGCCCTTTGGGCATAGTTCCAAATTGCTCTCCAGAATGGCTGGATCATTTCACAACTTCACCAACAATGTGTTAGTGTTCCAATTTTCCCTCATCTTCTCCAATATTCATAATTTTCCTGCCAATCTGATAGGCGTGATGTGGTACCTCAGAGTTGTTGTGATTTGCATTTCTCCAATCAGTAGTGATTTAGAGCATTTTTTCGTATGACTGTAGATGGCTTTAATTTCTTCATCTGAGAACTGCCTGCTCATTTCCTTTGACCAAGTATCAATTGGAGAATGACTTGTATTCTTATAAATTTCACTTAATTCCCTGTATATTTTAGAAATGAGGTCCTTATGGGAGATACTGGTTGTAAAAATTCTTTCCCATTTTCTACTTTCCTTCTAATCTTGGTTGCATTGGCTTTGTTTGTGCAAAACCTTTTCAATTTAATGTAATCAGCTATCCATTTTGCATGTAGTAATGTTCTCTATCTCCTGTTTGGTCATGAATTCTTCTGTTCTCCATAAATGTGATAGGTAAACTATTCCTTGCCCTCCCAGTTTGTTTATAGTATCAGCCTTTATATCTAAATCATGAAGCAATTTTGACTTTATTTTGGTATGTGGTGTGAGACTGTGGTCTATGCATAGCTTCTGTCATACTCTTTTCTGATTTTCCCAGCAGCTTTTGTCAAAGAGTGAGTTCTTATCCCAGAAGCTGGGGTCTTTGGGTTTATCAAATAATAGATTAGTATAATCATTGACTACTGTGTCTTGCATACCTGACTTTTCCACTGATCTACCATTCTATTTCTCAGCCAGTACCAAACAGTTTTGATGATTGTTGCTTTATAATATAGTTTAAGATCTCCCAGGTCTTTTTGTTTTCTTTTAGGATAGGCAATGGGGTTAAGTGATTTGCCCAAGGTCACACAGCTAGGTAGTGTTATGTGTCTGAGGTCGGATTTGAACTCAGGTCCTCCTGACCCAGGGTGGGCACTCTACCCACTGCTCCACCTAGCTGCCCCCCCTTTTTTGAAGCCAATTGGGGTTAAGTGACTTGGGCAGGGTCACAGAGCTAGTAAGTATCAAGTGTTTGGCCTGAGGTTGGATTTGAACTCAGGTCCTCCTGACTTGAGAGCCGGTACTCTATCAACTGCACCACCTAGCTGCCCATCCCAGGGTCTTTTCCAGGATGGTATACTGAGTGCTAGGAAAAGGGGAAGTGAGTGATGCGGGTCCTCCTCCTCCTCCAACTCACGGGGGGTGGGGCTTGCTCCATCCTGACCTACCTGGTGGTTGGTCCTGAGGTTATCAGTCTGCTTCCGGAACACTGCCCCCCACAGGTCCCCAAACAGGAACTTGATGGTGTCCAGCTCCTCTCTGAAGACCAGGGCCCCTTGGGGCAGCCTGGGAGAAACACAAGCTTCTGACTTTAGGATGAAGAAGGCCTGGATCCAGGCCCAGCCCTGGGGAGCCAGGGAGAGGGGATCTAATGGGAAGATGCAGCAGGTGACCCCAGGTCCAGGAAGACCTGGGACTGGGGGAAGGGGAAAGGAGACCGAACACCATCAACCATTTCAGCTCCTGGTACCCTGCTGGGGGGGGCAATGACCACCTGGGGGGCCTCCCCCTGTAGAAGGGTCTGAGCACATGGGACAGGGAACTCCTACCCCAAGTCTCCTGGAGGATGGAGCCCTGGCTCTCACCTCTCAGCCAGACCTAGGTCACATGGAAGCCAATTTCCTCAAGGACTGTCAAGCGGGTCCTCTGACCCTAGGAGAGGATGGTGGGGGGGAAAGGGGGCTTAGCCACGGCCCTCAAATCTGGGCACCTCCCCTTCCCCCCCAAAATAGGGAGAAATTACAGATGAGTGATTTTGGATTGCAAATGGAAAAGGACGCTCCCAAAGCTGCATCCCAACCCTGGAGCTGAATGGCCTGAGACAAGTTCCAGAAAGGGCAGGGAGGTACCTAAGAAGCCACCAAGACTGTCACCTCCCAGGACAGGTGACCATCACCGCACCCCCTCCGCCTCAGGCTCTACTCCAGGGCCCCCAGTGTTCTACCAGGGAGCCAGAGGAGAGAAGCCAGGCTCCTTCTTCCCATGAACCCCTCCCTAGGCACCCAGTCCAATGTACAAATACGGCTGAGGTCAGTGCTGAGACCTGGGCTGTGGAGGAGCCAGAGAAGCTTGGAGCGCATGGGGTGGAGGGGCCCGGCCCCGTGGTGACCCCCAGCCCACTTCTTTCACAGTCTGGCTCATCTGTGCCTATGTCTGGCTGCCACTTAGCAGGGAATGCCCAAAATGGAAGCAAGGAATGGAGTGGCAGTGAGGGGGAAGGGACTCAGGGACAGGACTTCTCTGGGGAGGGTTGGTAGAGGCCATCTCAGTGCTCCGTGATCCAGGGTTCATGGGCCCTCCACTGGGTTGGGTGATCGGACGGGCCTGGGTGATGGGAGCTGCCTCACCCTCTGTACCCTCACCAGGTTTCAAGAAAGTGTCTTTGGATTTTCTTTTTTTGTCTAGGCAACGGGGTTAAGTTACTTGCCTAGTGTCACACAGCTAAGTAAGTGTTATGTGTCTGAGGCCGCATTGGAACTCAAGTCCTCCTGAATCCAGGGCCGGTGGTCTATCCACTGCGCCACCCAGCGGCCCCTGAAGTATCTTTGGAAAGAGATGGTCGTGTGTCCTCGGGATGGAGGGGATACAGTGAGAGGAGGGGACACAGGCTACGATCCCCCAAATCGTCTCTGCGCTTGGGCGTTCTCCTCGCCCACCCTGCACAACCAGTGCTGGTCACCAGGTAGCGCTGTGGCTTCTTACTGCAAGCCAGGGTCGCTGTACCACTGGTCCTAGGCTGGCCGGCCCTGCCCCCTACCATTCCACGTGGGCCTTCCACCAGTCCTTCAGTGCCAGGTGACCCCTCCCCCCTCAGGCGTTAGGACCTGGGTGATCCTGTGGCCTTTCATCCTCTGGATTCTGTAGAGCTGCCCCTCACCAAGGCTGTCCTGCCGAACCTCCAGGTTGTCCTGTCCAGGATGGGGTCGTGGATGGAACTAGGTGGCTCAGCCTTCCAAATGCTCAGCACCGTGGCTGCAGCCTGGTGGCTTCTGCGGGTAGCCTGGTGTCTGGGCCATGCCCTGCTGGTCTATGGGCTGCCCCAGATTGGCCTGGGCCTTGGCATTTCTCTCAGGAAGCAAGGGGCCCGGGCAGGTGTGTGGGAGAAGGAGGGAGGGAAAGGGGCAACGTCTCTGATGATAGGGGTCCTGTAACCTGCTGCCTCAGAAGAGTCTGTGGACCATGGATGGAGGACCCCAGAACCTGGATTCAAAATTCAGTCAAGTTGCTTGGGACCCCATGTGACCCCCCCCCCGGGCAAGTCACTTCCACTGTGGGCTTCGCTTTCCTTGTTTGTAAAATATGTGTCTGACCAGGGAGCCCCAAGGTCTGTCTGAACCTTGAATCTGATTCCATGACATGGGTAACCCCCAGGAGGCCATTGAATCTCTCTCAGACTTGGTGTCTTTTTGTTTTTGTTTTTGTTTTTAGTTTTGCAAAATTGGGGGCAGCTGGACTAAGTGATTGCTAGAGTCCTGGGAGACTTCACATCTGAGATCCTCTGATCTGTGTATTGCATGTATAGGTACTCAAATGCAGGTGTGTCCCTAGGACTGCAGGCCCCCTCCTAGCATGTTCCCCTTGTGCAAGCTCTCATTTCTCAGTTAAGTTCCACTGTATAAACAACTTAAAGTCCTTTTCAATTCCAGGGCCATGGAGGTAGAACTCAGAAGGAGGAGGTGGAGAGTAGAGGCTCTCTCCTGCCCCTTTCTGGGATCTCCCATTGGGTGGGTCCTGCAGAGTGTATCCCTCCACCAGACCCACAGGCCTCCATTCATAGCCTCTGTCTTTCCACAGTGGTAACTGGGGTCACAAGTGGAATTGGCAGGAGCTATGCTCATGAGGTAAGGGGGGCCTGGGGCCAACTGAATCTGTCTTTAGTATACCTGGACATGGCCCCACATGTCTATTCCATTGCATTGCACATACACGTTCCCATACATTCGGTGTTTTTCCCATGAATGCTTTCTTGTATGTGCCCTGATCATTTTCTAGAGCCTTAGGACACGTGTTTGCAGGGGATTCCTGTGTAAAGACATATAAATGTAGTAGTTAATGTTACATGTGAATGTACATACATACATACATACATACATACATACATACACAAAGATGGATAGATGATAGAAAGACAAGTAGACAGGATAGGTACAAAGACAGACAGATAAGTACATCCATATTTGTCCTGAGTGTTTCTGCCCATGGGTTCCTATGAATTTCCCACGTCCTTCTTTGTCCTATGCATACCTGCTTATTTGGATGGACCCTCTTGAGTCTTCTGTAGGTTTGGAAGGTTCTGTGTGCCCACTCCCTCAATCCCCCCATTCTCCTATCTCCCTACAGCTGGCCCGAAGAGGCCTCAACGTTGTACTGGTGAGCCGAGATCTCAGCAAGTTACATGGGGAGGCAGAGGACATTGGTGAGAGCCGGACTAGAAAGGAGGGGTATGGGTTAGAAGTGAGACTGGTCAAGGTTCCACAATGAGACTTGGAACCCAAAGACCCAGGTTGGACACAGCTGTGCTAGAAACGGGCTGTGTATGAGCCTGAGCCAGTCAATCCCATGTGTTCTCTGGGCCTTTCCTCATCTACATAATAAGGAGTAGTACTAAGCTTCTGTTTCTGTATTCTCTGAGTTTTACTACAGAGAGACTCCATGGTAAGGAAACAAGAGTCATCCAGGTGGAGTTCACTGGAGGCTTAGAGATCTATGAGACAGTTGAGAGAGACTTGGAGGGCCTAGACATCGGCATTCTAGGTACACACCCATTCCCTCTTCCCTTCTCAGTCCTGCCCCCAGAATTCCTCTCCATCTGCTTGCTTTGTGGTACTGACCTGTTTTTTTCCGGTCAACAATGTTGGAATAGCTTCAAAGATAACCCTCCACAAGCTAATGGATTTGCAGAATGCAGGCAAGGTAGAGGAAGCTACATCCCCCACCTCCCCAACTCATGCCTTTTTCCATTTCTCTCAATTTATCTATCTCTTCTTCTCCCCTCCCTAAATCTTCCCTCTTTATATGCCACTTCCTTCATTACCCCACCTTCCCTCCTATCTCACCACCCCCACCTCTCCAACCTTTCTAACAGGCAGAAAGTACTTTGTAAATTTAAATCAGGTGAGAAATGTGAGCTCTCCTTCCTTTGGTGGCCATAATAACAATCAATGTTGAGAAAATGTTGCCTTCAAAATGATGACAATTTGTTCCACTCTAAGTGTATTTGTCTTCCCTGTATTTATTTACAAATGTGGTTTGATTTTTTTTAATTGAACCTTGGGTCAAGCTTTGGGGAAGGGATTTGAGTGCTTAGAGAAATTTTCCTAGAGGAGATGGAACTTGATGGGGGACAGGTGGAGCCTTGAAGGTTGAGAAAGACCTTAATGTGTCAGCAAATTCCCACCTGAGAATTCATGGCCAGATTGCTTTAGGGGGAAGTGAGAGGCCCAGAGGCCCATGAAAAATGAAAGGTGTACTCTGTCTTCCCAGAGTTTCACAGACATGATGAATTGTAACATGCTGTCAATGATTCAGGTGAGAGTGAGGCAGAACAGAGAGGAAGCATCATTGGCAGCGGATGGAAAGGAGTAGGGGGGGGATATGGGGAGAGATTGGGGAGTGGGCCAAGGGCAGATTATTGGGTAGATTTAGCCTTTGCTTCTCCCTCCACAGATGATCCGGATCATCCTGCCTCTGACGGCAGCCAGGTAGGGCGCCCAGTCATCCCCTTCTCCCTATCTCTAGAGCCTGCCTTCCCATCCATACAGACCTCCTGGCCTACCTCACATCCCCTCTGCCTCTGAGACACTCATTTGCCTTTGATTCTGCCATTCTCAGTCTTCTTCTCCAATTCTGCAGGGGACGAGGAGCCATCATGAACATATCCTCTGAGGCTGGCAGACAGCCTTCCCCATTCTTGGCATTATATGGGGCTACTAAGGTAAAATGGGTCCCACATCTGAAAGTGGCCAGACCCTTTCAAGTTGCCAGGAACAAGAAAGAGGTTCAGGTATGGGGATGGAATGAACAGAGTGTCCCATGTTGATCTGAGAGCAGTGGGGTGGGGGAGTGCCCCCTCTACCCCTGATTCCCTCAAAGTCATTGGGCAACCAGCTCTCTGAGTTGCAGGTCTACTGTATATAAAACGAGAGAGTAGATACTAAGCTCTTCACCCCCATTGGCCCACTACCCCTATGGGTTCAGTAATTTCATAATGGGAGGCCTCACAGAGTAATAAAATGAAACCAGCCAAAGTCTGAGTGCCCCCTTACCAAGTGGGGCCCCAGGAGCTTCCTGGGAGATAGCAATGGAAGCTGAGGCTCACTTTTGCCTTTTGACACTGACAAAGCTTGCCACATGAGGGAAGGACACGAGAGTTCATTAAGCAAATATTAACATCTTGCTCAGTTCTGTGATAATCACTGGGGGTATGGGTACAAGCAAAATAAGCAATCTTTGCCCTAGGCTTGGGGAATGGCGGGGTCATCATTTTGAAATCCAGAAAGTCCTGAGTAAGGCCAGGAGAGGAATAAAAGGGAGCCTGTCTAGGCATCTCCACCAAAAGGAGACTCCAGCTGGAACTGGCCAGTAAGATCAGGGAAATCACCCTTGCAGAGGAATATTCCATGGTGAGCAGGCAGCAAGGTTGGAAGGATGCTCTAGAGTGAGGAGGTCCCAGGTCCTGAGGAAAGTGTCTAGGGCAGATCGCAAGAAGAGAAGATTTTGAGGTCCAGAAGGTTTAGAACAGGGCTATGAAGGGAGTGAGATATTTAGGAAGTCCAGGAATTAGTTGGAGGGACTGGGGGTGCTTGGCCTAGAAGTGTCTTCAAGCACATGACAGTATGTTGGGTGGAAGAAGTTTTCATTCTGCTGGGACACAGAGGATGCTTTACATTTGATTTAATAGCAGCAAGGAGCTGTTAAAAGTTTTCCAAGCAGGGGACTGATGTAGATAGATCTGTGCACAAGGAAGATGATCCTCTCTAAGATTTGAATGATAGATGGGTAGAGAGAAAGAGTGCACCTAGGAACACCTGTGAGGAGGCTGTTCTGATGAACTAAACTGGTGGTGGTGAGAGCTGGAACCACAGTAGTGGCCCTAGAAAGGGAGGAGGTGATAGGAAAGGTACCAGGAATATGGACTCCACAAGAGCTGGCCACTGACTGGATCCTAGCAGGGGGAAGCGGGAAGGAGCAAAGCTAACCCTAAGGTTCTTATCAGAGGAGAATGGTTGCATGGTGGTACTGAGGTCAGAAAGAAGGATGGGGTAAAGGAAAAAGGTCGTCTTGGTTCTGGATGTGCTCCAGGTGGAGGCAACATGCTGGAAGCTCACGGGTGAGGCCAGGGCTGAAGGTTGTACTCTGAGAGTCATCAGCATCAAGGTGGTAGTACAACCATGTGAGAGAAGGGAGATTCGCTCTGTTCCATTCTCTCCTTTGGTGTTTACCATATCAAGATCTGTTAAAGGAACTGGGTGTGTCTGGCAAAGACAAGAAGTATCTGCAGGTGAGGGAGATGTGAAAGCTGTCTCCAAGTATTTGAAGGGCTGTCATATGGAAAAGGGATTCGACTTTTTTTGTTCAGGGTAGATCCAGGGATAACGGTAGAAGCTGCAGAGGTAAATCTAGGCTTGGACAGTTGGGTTGCACACTGGATAGAGCATTAGGCCTGGAGTCAGGAAGACCTGAGTTCATATCTGGCTTCAGACACTGGCTGTGTGACAATGGGCGAGTCACTTAATACTGTTTACCTCAGTTTCTTCATCTGTAAAAAAAAGCCGGAGAAGGAAGTGACAAATCACTCCAGTGTCTCTGCCAAGAAAACCCCAAAATGGGCTCATGAAGAATTGGACATGACCGAAACGACTCAGTAACAATAAATATAGACATGATATCAAGAAAACCTTCCTAACTACTGGAGCTATAAAAAAAATACAATGAGTTTCCTCTCAGGGTTTTACTTTGCCCCTCACTAAAAGTAGACCTAGGTGACCACCGGTCAGTTGCATTATAGAAGGGATTCCTTAGGTGTGTGATGGACTAGATGCCTTCTAGATGGGATGCCTTCTAGCTTGAGA
>NW_027555901.1:0-25902 GCF_003287225.1 Phascolarctos cinereus
TTGCTTTGATTAAGGGCGAAGTGTTTACTTCTTTCTTGGTCTGTGCTGTGGTTTATGAATGACCACCAGCACTCTTTTCTCTTGGAACTGTGAGGAAGGTTTCGTCTCCACAGCCACTAAAAGCTCCACCACTCCAGCACTCCTCCTTGCCCCAGGACTGCCACCCAGAATTGTGACCTAGATCCAAACACAGGCAAAGCAAGAGAATCCTGTGCCAGCAGAGAGATCCCTGCATCCCCCTCTAATCAGCCACTCAATTCCCCCTCAATCTGTGGGCTGCAACCTTGGGAGGCAGCCGCCGCCCTGGGACCATGCTTGGGAATGGAACTCAGACCATCTTGCTTTTCTCTCTCACTGCAGAGACACAGAGTCTTCCCACTGACCTTCTAAGTTGTCCCTGGCCTTCCTAGGTTGAAAAATCTGGAAACCACCACAGCTGCCCATGATTCAGTCCTCTGAGGCCTGCTCCAGGTTCACTGTGGCCAGCGTGCCAAGGCCGAACTGCTCTCCTCTCCCTGCCAGTCGAGATGTACCTTTCTGATCAAACTTCCAGGTTGTGATGGGCTGGAAATTTGTTTCCCTCTGTCTTTTTGTGGGTTCTACTGCTGAAGAATTTGTTTAGAGCCATTTTTTACAGGTATTTGGAGGGGTTTGGGGGAGAGCTCAGGGAAGTCTCTGCTTTTACTCCCCCATCTTGGCTCCACCCCCCTTCAATGTTTCTTAACTAGGGAAATGTAGATTATATTATGTTTTCACAGCTCTTATTACTGTTATTTGTTGTATTTGTGGAATCCATTCATATAATATTTGAGGCTAAGACAGATTTAGTAAATAAAAAAAATTTTCTGGAAAAAAAAGAAAATGACACTCATCTCTACATAGCTCAATTCTCTTTCTCCTTACTAAGTCAGTTTAAATCTCACCAACTCCATGAAGCCTCATCTCTAGCCCACTAATCTCTCCCATCACTTGATCATTAGCAAAGTCATCTACTACATCCAAGGCCACCTCTACTTATCTTGATTTTTATCTTGCCACTGGACTTTGGTGACTCTGGAAGACTGAGGATGCTAAGTTAGTGAAACTCAGACTCACTTAAACCCAATTCATTGTGTGTCATCACCCTGTGTTGTCATTGACCCTCTTTGAAAACGAAGGATGAAAAATTGCTTTCTGTACTCATAATGTGACACTGATTATGCTGTTGCCAAGTATGGTTAATTCAGAGGTATAGGTGTGGAAATAAAATGGTCCTGTTGTGAACTAGGGGGGGTGTCACAACACTAGCTGTGACTAATGCAAACAAGGCAATTGTAGGGCATAACTGGGACAGTTCTAGTAAGACATGGATAAGATTTGAAAGGGAGAGCAGAGATAGGTTACTACCTGCATCATAAAAGGAGTACTCAATCAATCAATAAGCTCTTATTAAAGATCTGTTATGTTACAGACACTAGAATCACATCCATCAAATCACAGATCCACCTCTAACCTTTGGCTCAGGAATACCCAAAGGACTCTAGCCTCATATGATTCAGGTATAATACAAGGGACTTGATCCCAAAGGATCAGTTTCCTTCTTTGGCTCTTTGCCCTGCACTAAACATAACCTAGGATTTTTTTTTTCAAAATAAAAGTTTAGACACAGGCTGTAAATGTTTAGGTTTCTCCAAATGTGAATAACAGGGACTTCAACCCCCACACATATTTTCAGTGTACATGAATAATGAGTAGGGGGACAGCCAGTAGAAAATGTTAAAGATACTGCACAAGCATTTACAAGAGCCTGTGAACAAGCATGGAAATACAAAGCACTCAAATGACCTATGAATTCCCCCCAGAACTTGAGGATGCTCTCAGGGCAACATTTCATTATTCTGATGAATCCCTCTTTCCTGGAGTTCTACACAGTCTCCCCAAGTCCTCCTTCCTTGTCAGACCTGTGCACAAGTTTTTGAAAGTTTGAAATTTCAAACTTAAGAGCTCTTGCTCCAAATGAAATGACTACCAAAATGGGTGCTGCCTGGGAAATCTCCCTTCTCTGGCAAGAATGTTAGGTCAGTTGTCCAGTGAATTCAAAATCTCCCCTCCTCCAGATAGTACTCTGGGGCTCAGGAACAGCTTCAGCTCCCCTCTCAGGTTTTAGGCAAGCAAACATCCATCCCTGCTGTGAGGTTCTGTTGAAGTTGCCATTTAAGGGGAAGGAAAGAGGGAGATATTCAGAACACATCAGTCCTTAGACTTTTTGGTCTCAAGACCTTTTGATATGCTTAAAAACTGAGATCTCTCCAAAATTGTTAATGTGGGTTGAAAGCTAATTCTATCTAACATATTAGAAATTAAAACAGTGTCATTATTGAAACACTTGTGATCTCTTGACCTGAAAGGCTCTCAGGGACACCCAGGGGTTCCTGGACCATCCTTTGAGAACAGCTGCTCTAACACATGACCTTATAGATCACAAAATAAATGACCCCATCTCAGTTATAACATACTATTTTAAAATGTACTATCAAAAATATTCCTGATTGAGTACTCCTACATGTTGCACCCTAGGCAACTATCTTCCTGTCTATCCCTACTCCTAGCTCTCATTTCAGTTTAAACATCAAATCCAAGGAAGTTCCATAGCAGATTTGGCCAAAGTCCTATTAGCATGTAAACCTAATTGACACATCAAATTGCTCCAACTTCAAGGGCTTGTCATTAATTATATTATCTAAGATGGCATCACTTCAGTTAGAAAATCTGAGATTTCTTATCTTAATAGTTAATTGCCAACATGCCCATATCATAGTTCTAAGAAAAATATTCCAGAAAAATAAATATATCTGAAATGAAATTAATTTTAGAGTTATATATAATTATTTCTCCTTTTTCAACCTTGATTCACAAAGAACAGAGGCTGATTTCTGCCCTTTTATAACTGCAAAATAAGGGTTTAATATGGGAGAGTTCATTAAAGAGGCTGCACCATATGCACACCATTTGACCACAGATAGATGTATCATGTTCCTCCCCTTATGCTCTCGTCTTCTCCCTCAAGTATACACCAAATTAAGAATCTAATTTGCACCTGGTTATTTGTTAGCCTTGGTAGCATATTACATGCATCCAGGAAACAGAGGTTTCACTTGGTAACTATACATACAAAACATTAAGAAGTTAGGTGACTTAGCACTTTCAGCTATAAATACAATTGACATGATTTCATTTGAACCTCACAACAACCCTGTGAAGATGATCTAAGTTATTATTCCCATTTTACACATGGGCTAAGTGAGAAGCTTCAGTGTTTCTAATTCCAAGGGATCCTAGATCAGTTCCTGGCTGAATAGAATGGTGAGAATGGAGTGTGGCATGGTGGGGTGGAGTGTCACCCTTCTTTTGGATTAGCCTGCAAAAGCTGATTATCTTTAAAAATAAGATTGCCACAAACTTTACACTTGAACAGAGGTGCACATTGTCACAATTTCGGAAACAGAGAGCTTCCCAGTAGCTTAGGTTATATGAGGCAAAATTGTGAAATTGCATAAGTTAAATGGAAAACAATCAAAGTCTTCTTCTTCTTCTTCTTCTTCTTCTTCTTCTTCTTCTTCTTCTTCTTCTTCTTCTTCTTCTACTACCACCACTACTACTACTACTACTACTACTACTACTACTACTACTACTACTACTACTACTAGCTTCCTTTAAGTTCCAACTCAAGTCTGTCTCTATACGGAAAGGCTTTCCTGACTCCGAATAATTCTAGTGCCTTCCCCCCCTTTTTTTTTTCTATTTATGCATATATTTGCTTTCTCCCTCTTTGGACAGGGACTGTCTATTATTATTATTATTATTATTATTATTATTATTATTATTATTATTATTATACCATTATTATTTTTTTATATACCCAGCTCTTAGCACAAGGCCTGGCAGCTAATAGAAGCAAAATAAATGTTGATTCATAATAAAGTGGTTATTTTAATTTTCTCTTTCTCTAACTAACTTCACCAATGTCAAAGGTAATAAAGGACCTTGAAGGTTATTTCTCAAGGGAAAACAACAGAGACTGCTTTAGGGAACTGGAAGTTTCCCTTAGAACAGTGATGGATACATATGAAATACATATGAATGTGTGGTGAGGGTGGAGGAGAGACTGCCTCAACTTACAAACACATCTAATATATATATATATATATATATATATATATATATATATATATATATATATATATATGTGTGTGTGTGTGTGTGTGTGTGTGTGTATGCGTAGTTAAAAATTATTTCTCTTGGTAATCTCTGTCTTGGAGACTCAGAGCTCCAAACTGCTAGCCTTCTGTCCAAAGTTGTTCAGAAGGACATCTCTGATAATGAGAATGCATTGGATCTTCTTATTTTGGTCAAACTCTAACCCAGACCTGAATTGATTTTATCTTACTCATGTTTGGGTGGAGACAGACTTCCCAGACTGGGGATGGTATTTCCTTTGATGGCAGGCAATATTGGCCCCTGTGGACTGTGATCTAAAGCACATACTGAAGACCTCATTTTAATATAACCTACCTCCTAATATGTTGACCAGTCATGAACACCTACTCTTCATTGGGCATATAAAGGTGTACCCTGAAATCCCAAACTGAGCCAGTTATGAACTGGTCCCCATAGGGGGGCCCAGTTTTGGACTGAACTCTCATGCAATGCATGTTAAGTCAGAGAAATTAAACTGTGGACACATGTACCCCAATTTTGTTTATCTCTTTCTTAAAGCAGACTGTTTCAAATTAGAGTTTGTGAGGTTCATGGGGTTTGGGCTTCACAATATATATACATACACACAGACACACATAGACATATATACACTCTCTAGCAAAAAATGCACAATCTACATTAACAGATCAAAGCTGGTACTTGCAAAAAAAGACACTGTAACTAGTAATCTTACAAACATTAACAGATTTGTAGAACTACAGAGAGGGCAGCTAGGTAGTGCACTGGCTAGAATGCTGTGCCTGGAGTCAAGAGCATTCATCTTCCTGACTTCTAATCTGCCCTTGGACACTTACTAGCAGTGTGCCTCTGGGCAACTCACTTAACCCTGTTCACTTCAGTTCATCTGCAAAATGAGTAAACCACTACAGTATCTTTCCCAAGTAAACACCAAATGGAGTCATGAAGAGTTGGACACAACTGAGCAACAACACAATTAGAGACCAGATGTTCTAGAAAGCATTACAGCAATTAAAATGTCCACACACTTCACTCCAATTTCACCTTGAGCAGGTTCCCTGTTGCTATCAATGATAGGTAAATTAACTGAAGTTGCTTTAGTTGTCCTACTGATTAGCTGCTAACAACTCTGAATGTTAACATTTTTGTAATTCTGTGGTACCTTTTCATCCCCCACCCCACCTAATTAATACATAACATTTCGCCACCATCATGAAATGTATTAAAGCCAAAATTCCCTTTATTTTTTTGTTGCTTGGTTCTCTTTTAGTTTTCACTGATGGTAAATTCTTCAACTTGAAAAGGTGACAAGCCAAGACCAAATTGGAGGGAGTGTTGGTGCATGATTTTCTGTCTGCAGATGATTGTGCACTCCATGCAGCCTCTGAAGCTGAGATGCAAGAAAGCATGGATTGACTCTCTGCTGCTTGTGCTAATTTTGGCCTAACAATCAACACCAAGAAAACACAAGTGCTCCATCAGCCACCACCACATCATCCATCCATGGAACTTTTGAGGTTTCACTGCCGTGGCCTGGGTTTGATTTCTGAACAGGGAACCATATGTGGAGGTTAGAGGTTTAGGGCTACTGGGACACCAAATCTCAACATGCATGCCCTGCCCGAATGAATTCAACCGATGACTTCTTTCAGCCAAAGAGAAAGTTTATTAAATATCTGCCATATTGGCCAGACTCTTAAGAAATCTGAACATTTGTGAGCTATTGGCTAGATTTTAAGAACCTGAGCATCTTAATGGAGACAACATGGAACTTATACACAGAAAGATTGTGAGAGGGATCTAGGAGGGGCCAAATCATTTGGGGTGACTGGAGGAGGGGTCTGGGAGAAGGGGTAACCTGATGGGAGTGGACAGTAAGCTGGGGTGACTGTAGGAGGGTCTAGGGAGCATCTGGACGTAACACATGGAAGGTTTCACGGAATAAACTAAATTTTAAATGACAGCAGAAAAGAGTTGGCAGAATTTCTGAGGAAATTTAAATTTATGTAACTCTTGTTAAATGTTTCCATTTTTTATTAATTTTCTGTATATTCAGTTTTCCTCATCTGAATAGCATAACCCAGAAAGGAATACTAAAAGAAGAAAACGAAATCGAGGGCTTAGAGAAATCATGCTTTAAAAACAAAACAAAACAAAAATTACCTAGCAACCAATTCTCACATAGACTGGCTTATCACAAACAAAAAAATAGCCTACTGAGATATGCATAACTTTATACAAATAGAATTTTAGCAAGTTTTTTATGTATCACGTAAGAGGAACTATATTTCCAAAATAGAGTTGAGCTGTTTTATTTGTTCCTAGTGTGTAAAGTTTTCTAGAAAAAATACTTTTCCTTTAATTTTGCTAGTATCAAAAAAACAAATAATTTTATCTTGGGGTTTCATAAAACTTAAAAAAACTGCACATTACTTCGTCTACGTAGTATTATGGGGGGGGGGGAAATTAATGAAGCCAGTAAACAAAATTAAAAAAAAAAAGAAACTTTCATAATGGAAGCCTGCTACTGAAGTTTGTTTGTCAAGAAAGAGTTTAATTGGTTTTTGTTGTGTTTTGTTTTGTTTTGGTGGGGCGATTGGGGTTAAGTGACTTGCCCAGAGTCACACAGCTAGTGAGTGCTATGTGTGTGAGGGCACATTTGAACTCAGGTCCTCCTGACTCCAGGGCCAGTGCTCTATCCACTGCAACACCTAGCTGCCCCAAGACCATAATTCTTTTTTAAAAAAATTAAAAACTTTGTTCTTTTCCAAATAATATTATGGAGCCTAAGTTAATAAATTGTTTAATAAATGTTTCACATTCTAATGCATACTGGGAGCCAATTATGAAATAATTTAGGGAAAGGATTTTTCCCTTCTACCGGTAAGATCAGTAGTGCAGAAGGAAAATCTACAGAACTATCACATACTTGAATTATAGTTTTACATAGCTGCTTTATTTTTCACAAAGTACTTTTACATTTACAAGTTTAAGAATAATTCCATAATATAGATAGGGCATATATTAATATTATCTGTTTTACAGACCAGAAAATGGAGGCTTATACAGATATTAATCAACTTATCCAAGGTCACATACCTCTTAAGGGGGAGAGTTGAGACCATAACCTGGACCTGATTCTCAGTATGCTTTTTGTACACGTTTTCAAAACAATAATACCAGCTAAAGCAACATCATATACTCCTGGGCAGCACTTATCCTATTTTGCTGAGAAAACACAATTTTTCATGATTCAACCCTAGTGTCTTCTCTTCTACTACATGAGTTGTTGTTGTTTAGTCATTTCCGTTGTGTAAGCCCTGATAAAGTTTGTGAGAAAATGTGAATTATTACTGTCACAGCTGGTGAACAGACATTCAAAATTACCAATACAAAAAGTGGATTATGAAAGTCTGAAAACTGTAAAAGATACCCTGCTACAAACAAACAAAGAAACAAACAAAAAATAACAATACCAATCACATCGTTGACTTTTCTGTAAAAATATATCACTCTTTTAGCTATGCAATTTGACTCTTCTGTCCTAAAACAGCTATAAAGTTTTACTTCTTTTTGAATCTTTTGGCACTGTGCAAACTTAAAACAACTTTCCTTATCTAACTACCTCTAAGGGGTCCAATTAAAGGTCACAGAAGTTCCAGTAAATGGGGACCCCCAAATACGATAATGATTAGCTTTATCTACCTCACATCCCATAGTCAACAAGAATGAATGATTGAAACCTTGAATGATTTCTTTCTGGGGCCTTAAAATTAAGGGTGTATTGGAGGCTTTTTCTTGTTTTTAGTTTAGACATGATCTTTCCCATTTCTGCAAGAGTATACTGCTCACCCGGTCTGTTAGTTGTCATGCATCTGAACTCTCAGATCTAGTTCTCCAGGAGAGGACAAGACATCTCACTGCTACAGATGACATGGAGGGATGCCAGCATGAGGAGAGGGATGCCCACAGGAATGGGGAAAACACTTTTTGGGAGGCGGGGCGATAAAGTAAAGAATTACAATTAAAAACAAAAAAAGAATCATATATGAAACAGGCTGCTTTATTCCCAGATGGAAAAGAAAATACTAAATAATAAAGAATTTTAGAATGTTTTGAGTAGAATCCAGCAATTTATCACTATTAGATATTATAGTAACTAATATTAAGTTTTTGAAGTGCTGGTAATTAGCCCAGTACATTTCAGCTCCAGAAGACACTAGGCAGTTTACGCTAAGTGGAATTTTCTTTCTGATTTTCAGTCTCTCAGTCTCTGTCTCTGTCTCTGTCTCTGTCTCTGTCTCTCTCTCTCTCTCTCTCTCTCTCTCTCTCTCTCTCTCTCCCTCCCTCCTCCCTCCCCTCCCTCCCTCCTCTCTCTTTCTCTCTCTCTCTCTCTCTCTCTCTCTCTCTCTCTCTCTCTCTCTCTCTCTGTCTCTCTTCCCCTCCCTATCAAAATGATTCCCTTGCCACCAGCTCACTTCTTCTGCTGTAATTATAATCACCCTAGCATGAGCTCTTGCTTCTATCACCTCGAGGACCTTACAATATTCTAAAGGTCAGTGGTCAGAACGAAATACACAAAAGAATTAAAGGAAATCCAGAAACCCTAGCAGAATTCTAACTAGTTGAGTTCATACTAGACTCTTCATATGGGAAGACCTCAGCAACTTTTAAGAGTCCTCTGTGGAGAATCCCTCCAATAATTATAATGATAACAATAAGAATACTAAAAATAGCTAACATTTATATGGTTCTTACTACATGTCAGGCCCTGTGCTAAGCACTTTACAAATATTATCTCATTTGATCTTCACAACAACCCTGTGAGTTGGGTTATAATCCCCATTTTACAGATGAGGAAAATGAGGCAAACAGAAGTTAAGTGACTTGTCTAGCATCACACAGATAGTAAGTATCTGAGGCCAGGCTTGGACTAAGAGCTTCCTGACCCCCAGTCCTGCACTCAATCCACCGTACCCCCTAGTTACTCTGCAAATGCAAAGAGTCCCAAAATTATACCACCGTCCCATATCAAGTACAATGGCTAGCTACATCTCTCTTAGCTGAAGACACAAAGACTCTCAACCTGGACAAATTTTTGTCCTTCACCTAATCTAGGGTTTCCCAAAGGAAGGAGAGAAAGGAGAAATGCTTTCCCATGCATCAGATAATAGGACAGGTGGACAGGTTGTTTCCTTCTCACTTAGAAAGTGATGATGAGCTTAAAGGAATTACAGTGCAGGACTATGTATATGTATATGTACATGTACATGTACATGTATATGTATATGTATGTATATATATATATGTATATATGTGTGTGTGCAATGACTCCTCTTTCTCAAATAGCAACCCTTCCTTTTGTCCCAGCACACTCTTGCTGCTGCTGCCACCATAACTGACCACTTTGAAGATATTACAACCAGACCTTTAATGGCCTCATGACCTTTTGAAACTTACAAAGTCTCCTGGGCTCATCCGTTTTGAGGTTGCTGTTCAATCACCTATTGACTCTGGAAGATATACTGCTTCCACTGTTCCCTTACTCTACTCTACCATGAAGTTTTGAAGAATCCTTATGATTGCAAGCCATAAAGAAACAGGAACATTTTGGGAAATGGGGAGGGGGGAGGGCAGGGATTTCAGCTTCCTCTTGGTCCTTATTTAAAATTTTATTTTTAGGCAATTGAGGTTAAGTGACTTGTCCAGGTTCACACAGCTGGTAAGTGTCAAGTGTTTGATCTAAGGCCAGATTTGCACTCAGGTCCTCCTAACTTCAGGACCGGTGTTCTATCCACTGTACCACCCACCTCTCCCCTCCCCATTGGTTTTTAAGCCAGAACTGTGGGTATACAGATAAGCATTAATTAGTATATATAATGAATT
The DNA here is from genome assembly GCF_003287225.1 of Phascolarctos cinereus. Lineage (NCBI taxonomy): Eukaryota > Metazoa > Chordata > Mammalia > Diprotodontia > Phascolarctidae > Phascolarctos > Phascolarctos cinereus. The sequence goes on from NW_027555901.1 coordinate 10,102, forward strand.
CCTGTAAGTTGTCCCATACATTCACACTATTTGAAGTTATAATTATGTAAACTATGGCAGTTTATTCCAGTCCAATTCAAACATGTACTGCAATCCAGATAATGTGACTAATTCATAAGATTCATTATTTGCATTAATTGGAAGGTAGCTAAGTTTTGCCTTGAGAACCAATGGGAAGACTTCACATATATATATATATATATATATATATTAATATATATATATATTATATATATATATATATATATAGAGAGAGAGAGAGAGAGAGAGAGAGAGAGAGAGAGAGAGAGAGAGAGAGAGACTAAATCCTATATAGACAGAATCTGTATAGTTTCAAAAAGAGATGGGCAAAACGGCACACATTACACAAATGTGCCCTATAAAAAGGAAAACCAAAGAGAAACTTCATAAGAGATAGCTTTATTAGATTTGGCATCCAAAGAACTGGGTTCAAATCTACCCCTGTCATTTATTAGCTGTATCTCAAGCCATGAAATGGAGATAACCATAAAGAAACTGCCTATATCACAAGATTGTTGTAAAAATGGAGATAAAGTATGTAAAGTGCTGGATAAACCACAAGATAGTAAGTACAGGGGAGCTATTAGTATCACCAATAATAGTTATAATAAAAATTACTTGTCCATTTTCAACTAGCTTTCATCTAGTCTATTTTCATTTGTCTTCATTAAAAACTCGTGAAAATATTTTTAAACATCACAAATGTGATAACAGGTTTCTGCCAAACATTTGACATTAAGTCATGAGCTTTTTTTTTGGGGGGGGAGGTGATGTAATCAGGGTTAACTGACATGCCTAGGGTGACACAAGTAGTCAGTATTGTGTGTCCAAGGCTGGATTTGAACTTGGGTCCTCCAGACTTCAGGGCCAATGTTCTATCCACTGTGCCACCTAGCTGCCTGAAGGCATAAGCTTTTAATTAATAATTTGCCTGTATATTTTAAGCATTAACAAATTTAATTTATTTTCCATATTTTTTTCCCTATATATATCAGCTAGGTTTTTTTTTTTTGGTAACACACATTGGCCCTCTCCCCAATAAGTATTTTATATATATATATATATATATATATATATATATATATGTATGTATGTATGTTAGAAAATAATTGTAAAATGCATTACTAATTTTCTATCCACAAATCGTACACAGTATAATATGTAAGTAATGATTCTGTTACTTGTTAAATAGGACTTCTAACTAGCCAAACCATAACCCAAATGTACTCATGATACTATATCATAGAAAATGTTATTGAACATCATATGCCATCTATTTTTTTTTTTTGGCTAGACGGTAAGGCTAAGTGACTTGCCAAGGGTCAGACAGCTAGTAAATACTATGTGTCTGAGGCCAGATTCGAACTCAAGTCCTCCTGACTCCAGGGCCAGTGCTCTATCCTCTGTGCCACCTAGCTGCCCCTATCATTATGCCATTTAGAGACAGCATTGAGGTTCTGTAGGATATCAGGTACGGCTGATAGAACAGAGAGAGTCTATCCCTTGAAGAAATGTTGACAAGTCATGTCACAAGTAAAACCAACAACATATGGATCATCTGACTTACACACTGCACCAAAAACAGTCCACTATAGAAACCAAAAGATGTATAGGATTAACTTGCATTTTGGTTGTTTGGACAGAAAAAGGAGGAGGAGGAGGAGGAGGAGGAGGAGGAGGAGGAGGAGGAGGAAGGAGGAGGAGGAGGAAGAGGAAGAGGAGGAGGAGGAGTACAAGAAGTAGAAAATAGAGAAGAAGGATGAAAAGATGGACAAGGGGCTTTGGAAACTAATGAAGACGGAGGAAAAGATTGAGAAGATGAGAGAGATGGAAGAAGAAGAAGAAGAAGAAGAAGAAGAAGAAGAAAGAAGAAGAAGAAGAAGAAGAAGAAGAAGAAGAAGAAGAAGAAGAAGGAGGAGGAGGAGGAGGAGGAGGAGGAGGAGGAGGAGGAGGACAAGGAGGAGGACGAGGAGCTTTAGAAGCTAAAGAAGATGGAGAAGGAGAAGATGGAGGAGAAGAGGAATTCATGTCATGAATAGAAAGCAGCAGAGAAGCAAAAGTGGGGGGAACAACAAGGCTAGTTTGAGAATAACCTGTTCTATTCCCCTTTGCAGATATTTCCTTATGCCTTAAGGGTTGAATTAATCTCAATGAACAAAAATCTTCTAGCTTCTACTCTACATTATATGTCCCTTAAAAACAAAACCAACTTTGATGATCTATTCTAGTGTCATCCTGCAACAGTATCATTATCAATGATATATAGAGAATCAAAATATCTGTGTTGGAAGGGACCTTAAAAATCGTGGTCCAGCCTTACAATCAATGTAAGAATTGTTTGAGCACTGCGGTCAGACAACTTCTACTTGAGGGAAATTGTCTCACAAGCATCCATTCCATTGCTATAAAGTTTTTTTTCCTTATACCAGCCCAAAACAGGCTGCTTTCATCACTGGTCTTAGCAATCTGTTTTGGAGACTCCCAGGTCTTCATAATGGCCGTTCACATATTTGAAAATAGACATGCCTTCCAGTGGTCTCCTCTATCTTAATCATTCTTAGTTCATCCATATCTCTTCTCTCTGAATTTATCAATCTCCCTCTGATGTGTTTTAGGGGTGCAGGGACCACAAAATAACTTGGTTCAGGGCAGAGTCATCTGTAAAGAATTCACAAACTCAAGTAGTCTTCCAGTCCAGGGACAAAAAGTTTATTGTACCACTATTGTGGCAGGCAGAGCTTCTTAGGGAACTCACAACTTAACAGGAGTGATGCTAAAGCTTATATAGGAAAAGTTCAGTGAGTGGTGTGCCAAGTTTGCTAATTAGGTGGTGAACATACACTTTCTGTACCTTTTGGCACAGGTGTCGTTCGCTATTGGCGTGGCCTGGGAGGAGAACTTCTAAAGAATCTCTACCTGTACACCTCTACATCTATAATAAGATAGCCTGGGGAGTTGGGAATTTACGTCTATAGCTTGACCTCTGGATTGTATATGGTAGTTCTGCTGGTACAAGATAGTCTTGTTCATACAAGGAAAATTCTACAGAGGGCAGCTTTTTCTTGTAACAGGAAAAGATAGTTTGCCTCACTGGGGTCTACTCATGAATTACTGCCAGAGATAGGGCCTTTGGGCTGGGGAGAGATATGTTCCAAGGACTGGGGTCCGAGCACAAGTACTTCATCACCTGCTAATATGTAGCATCCATAATTAAACACAATAGACTGGACTGCATTTCTTCAGCCCAGAGTCAAATGGAATCATCCTTTGGGATTTAAACATTATTATTATATTACTATAGCCTAAGGATGTTTAAATTTTTTTTAGCAACTTATGATCAATGAAAACTGACATATCTTTTGTTTTTTCAGTGAACTGTTGTAACCCCTTCCTTCCCACCCTTAATAACAGCATCAATATGGCAATTGTAATTCTGCAGAGGCTGGGCTTGAACCCAGGGCTTCCTGGCTAATGCCAACTCCACCCTCCCTGGACCAGGCTCCCTGTCCCATACAAATCATTCTCCCTCCTCCTGGAAGCAAGAAAGGGGAAGGGATAATCAGAAGAAAGAAGAACCTAGACTGTATTTGTCCCAGGGCACCGAGCAGACCCCCATGACACTTGTTTCAGTCTGGGCTTCACAGAGTCATGAAGGGCTGGAAGACACTTGGGAGGTTATCTAGTACAACGTCTTCATTTGACAGAAGAAGAAACTGAGGCTCAGAGAGAAAAAGGACTTTTTCCATCTTCGCAAAGGCAAGTAACAGAGTGGGTTCCAGGATTCGAACCCGAATCCTCTGAATCCAGATCCAGCACGCTTCCCATTAGGCCACACCTCGTCCTTATCCCCTTATCACTTTGCTGTGCATCCCTTTTCAGCGCGAGAGAGGAAAGAAGCTGGAGCACCGGAAGCAGCCTGGAGCTCAGCCACTTTCAGATCTAGAGCTTTGGGCCCCTCCCACTGAGAGCTAATGGAACAGCACATGCACACTCACCTGTGCATGACTTTTCCATTGGGCCCATGCATGACACAGGAGGATCTGATAAATGTATGCGGAATTGTCTGCCTCGAGGCGTTGCCAGGGCTACAACTGTCACTAGGCTTGAAATCTTCATAACTGTTGCGCGCTCTGGAATCTCTTAACCTCCAGTCTCCGGCCATTGCAGTTTTCTGTAGCGGAGGCGAGGTCCCTGAGAAGGCTGAAAGGCCAAGAGAAAACCCCTCCCTATTTCTCCCTACCGGCTCTGAAGTTCAGTAGCGAAAATGAAAAAGATTTTCAGTTTCCGCAGAAAGCGAGCAGTGAATCCACTTCCAACCTTCGCCCTCAGGAGGAGGGACAGCGGGGTCCAAGAATCCGATCCTAATTCAGGATACCTGATTAGGGCCAAGGACCTGGAGAAGATCCACAAAGCTGCCTCCACTGGGGCTGTGGCGAAGGTGCAGCACCAGCTGCTGCTGAGGAAGTCAGGTGTGAACGATCGAGATAAAATGAATCGGTAAGAGGCAGCGGGAAGAGGGGAGAGAAGTGAAGCCTTCCCCCGGCAGCCTAAGAACCCCCCACGCCTCCCTCCTTTGTGTCTGTGTGTCTTTACTCACCCTTGGAAAAGCTGTTCCCCTCAGCATCTGGGACAGGACAGCACCTCCCATCACGGTCAGGCTTTCCCTCCTGGACATTGGATAGTAAGTGCGGAAAGGTGGTGTCACCTCACCTTCCTGCCTGTTCAATTGTAATGAACGGGAAACTCCTTCATTTTACTTTGAGCCAGGGTCCAACCAACTTATATTTTCTCAATGGCAACTTGGGAAAATACTACTCTCTTCTAGTGAAATGTAGTTTTTGAGTCGTTTCAGTTGTGTGCGACTACCCATGACTGTGTTTGAGGGATTTTCTTAGCAAAGATACTAGAATGGTTTGCCATTTCTTTCTCTGGCTCCTTTTATGGATAAGGAAATTCAGGCAAACAGGGTTAAGTGACATGCCCGGGGTCACATGGGTATCTGAGGCCAGTTGTGAACTCAGGAAGATAAGTCTTCCTGACTCCACGCCCAGCACTCCTGTCCATTCTAGTTGCCTGTCCCATGTGGGGAAACATGGCCACGATATGTGAAGTGTAAAAATGCCAAGGCAGAAAATTAATTTCTGCTTTTATTAAGCATCTGCTATATGTATCAGGCACCCAACTAACTGCAATAGATACGAAGAACTTGGGGCGGGGAATGTCCTTGCATTCTAAGAGGTAATCAGAAAGGGAGACTAAGGAGGAGAGGATGGGATACTTAGGAGGAGAACCAAGAAAGAGTAGTGTTACAAAACCTAGAGAGAAGAGAATATCAAGGAGAAGAGAGGTCTAGTTTGAAAGGCTTCAGAGAGGAGAAGGATGAGAATTGAGAAAAGACCATTAGATTTGGCAATTAAGAGAGCATTAGTATCTTTGAAGAGTTTGGAAGCCAGACTGTAGAGTGTTAAAAGAAAATGACAGGAGAAGAAGTGGAGACAGCTGTTGTCAAAGGCCTTCTCCTCACATCTAACCACAAATGGCAAGAGAGATGTGGGATGAGAGTGGGGACAGATTGATCAAGTGATGATTTCTTGAGAATGAGGGAGAGGATATGGGAATGTATGTAGGCTATCAGGGAAGTAATTAGTAGGCAGGGAAAGATTGAAGATAAATAAGAATAGGAATGATAGAGGGCATAACCCATTAGAGGAGATAAGATAGAATGGTATCACTTCTACATGTAGAAGCATTCTCAGTGGAAAGGAGAAGGGCCACCTCTTCCTATGAGGTGGCTGAAGAAGGACATAGTGGCAGAAGGCATTTGTGTTAGATGAGAAGGAGGGGGGAACAGGGAGGACTCAGTTAATGGCCTCAGTTTTTTCTGTAAAATATGAGGCAAGATTTTTAGTTGAGAAGGTACATAGTGAACCAAGGGAGGTTTGAGGAGGGATTAAAAGGTTGCAAAAGCTGCTCTGGTGAGTGGCATAGGGAATTTACCATGGAGCTAGAATATAAAGTGATTGCCTTGCAGCAGTGAGAGCCCAGTTGAGATTATGTAACATAAATTTATAGTAGATCTAGTAAACACAGTTGTATGATTTTCTCCACCTTTATTGAGTAGCAAGTGTATAGGAAGAAAGACAGTAGAAGGCAGCAGTGATTCAAGGCTGAGGCTTGGCAAGACACAATTGGCGAGATTATAAGGCGGCGACCTACCAGGCTCTTACTTCAAAACCTTGCCATCATGGTAGAACTACCAAAACTTGCACCCTGCTGGGATGGCCTTTAGCAGCACAGATTCACTTCCACTGTCCAATGTCACGTGGCAGTAAGATTTTAGTGGAGAATGCACACACATTTGCACACGTGCTTGTACAAATACACAATATGCAAAGATGTAAATGTTTTTCTGAGGCAGCTGCTTTACTAAATGTTTTGTAATTATGGATGCTCTTAGTGGAAAGAAGTTATTATTACACTTAACAGCCAAGCAGGGTGATGCACACCGGTAATCCCAGCTACCAGTGTGACTGAGGCTGGCAGATCTCTTGAACTCATGAGTTTGCAGCTGGTGGGCTATGCCAGAATGATGTCTGCATTGAGGCTGGCATCAATATGGTGAATCCCAAAGTACGAGAGGCCATCAATTTGCCTAAAGGGAGGTGAACCAACTGAGGTCAGAAACTGAGCAGAGTTCCCATGTCAATATGTAGTGAATTTTTAATCTGTTTTTGTTTTTGTTTTTACCCCTGGCAATTTTGTCCATCATATGGAGCAAAAAGAGCTAATGCATATTTTATATTTCTTTGGGTGACAACAGTATCCATTTATATTCATTTTGGCAGTGATTTAGAATCTAGGCATAAGAATAATAATGCATTTTAGGTTAGAAATCACACTAACTAATAAGTGCAAAATTGTGATTGTTGTAATACATTATCAAGCAGTCACATAGCTCTCTCCTTTCCGTAGGACACCTCTACACCTGGCCTGTACTAATGGATATCCAGACGTTGTAGCTCTCTTAGTAGAGAGACACTGCGATCTAAACCTGCTGGACAATGATAATCTAACACCTTTGATGAAGGTATGTACTAGTTAATCATGCTGGTCAATGAAATGCTTTTTGATTTCTCTCTGCTTAAGAAAATATGATTTACAAATCAAAACAACTCTGAGGTACCACATCACACCTGTCAGATTGACCAACATGACAAAACAGGAAAATGATAAATATTGCAGGAGATGTGGGAAAATTGGAACACTAATACATTGTTGGGGTAGTTGTGAAATGATCCAACCATTTTGGAGAACAGTTTGGAACTATGCTACAAAAATGTGCATACCCTTTGATCCAGCAATAGCACTTTTAGGGCTATATCCCAAAGAGATCAAACAAATGGGAAAAGGACCCACGTGTACAAAAATATTCAGAACAGCTCTTTTTGTGGTGGCAAAGAATTGGAAATTAAGAGGATGCCCTTCAATTGGGGAATGGCTGAGCAAGTTGTGGTATATGAATGTAATGGAATACTATTGTGCTATAAGAAATGATGAACAGGCAGGCTTCAGAAAAACCTGGAAAGACTTATGTGGTCTGATGCTGAGTGAAGTAAGGAGAACCAAGAGGACTTTGTACACAATAACAGCCACGTTATGCGATGACTAATATTGTTATACTGAATCCTTCTCAGCATTGCAAGGACCTGAGACATCTCCAGAGGCCTCGGGATGGAAAATGCTGTCCACATCCAAAGAAAGAAGTATGGAAGTAGAATCGCTATCACTCATTTTTACCTTCTGTTGAGTTTTGTTTCGGCTTTCTGATGGTTCCTCCTATTGGTTTTAATTTTTACTTACAACTTCACTAATGTGAAAATATGTTTAATAGGAATGTAAATGTAAAGCTTATATCAGATTGTGTGCCGTCTTGGGGAGGATGGGGAGGAGGAAGGGGAAGAAATATTTTCAACTCTAAAGTATATGGAAGTGATTGTTGATAAATCAAAATAAATTAATAAAATTAAAAATTTTTTAAAAAGAAAATATGGTTTACTAACTTATTTAAATAACATTAATGATGTTTTAGTATATTAAATTTTTATCTCAGAGCATTAATTGTCTCTTTCTCTGTACTATATTGACAGGCAGTACGGTGTCAACATGAGGAGTGTGCTACTACCCTGCTCAAACATGGTGCGGACCTCAATCTTGTGGACACTGACAACAACACTGCACTTCACTATGCTGCCTTTGGACAAAACACAGCTATAGCAGCAAAGCTGCTGAAACACAACATGGACATTGAGGGAAAAAACAAGGTAGAAACCCACCTTTTGTATAATAAACTATTTTGTGAGTTAAAATGTGCAATCAGGTGGTGTCCAATTCACATATTTTGTAATTCATATATTCATGGAAGCATTTCTTTAATGAAAATAACTTAAAATAATTCTGTAGTCAACGTTCATTGGCCTTTGGAATTTTCTAATAGTGTGGAGGTGGAGGAGGAGGGTGGGAGAACAAGGGAGGAGATTTTATTCACGTTGGACTTCCTAATGAGGAAACTCCCTCTACTGGTTTAGACTAGGGCCTGCTCTACAATTTAATCTTAGACTAGGGATTGTTACACAAGATACATTATCTTTAAAAAAGCAACAATGACTTAATAGTTGTCTTCATGTAATTGGCCTCCTTCACATTCTATATATTTACGCATTTAAAAACGTTATTCGGGAAAGGAATCCATGATACAACAAAACTTAAGAAACCCTGTCTTTATGCAGTGTCCTAGGGTACTGAAATGTTAAGTGACTCCTCAGGGTCACCCAGCTAGTATATGTGGGTGAGTGGCAGGCTTTGAATCTAGGTCTTACTGACTTCGAGGCTGACTCTCTGCCCATTCCATCGCAGCTGTCTCTCCAGAATTTTGATTGCATGATACATTAGGTCTGCTCCCCAGGACACAGTGGTTCCACCAAATATTTGCCTACAATGCTTTTTCTACAAATAGACCTTTACATATGATAACACAATGTTAATTTGTCATGTAGAAATGCCATAAGTTTTTTTAAAATCTTTTTAAAAATGTGTTCCTACTAAGTATAAAAATACACAGACACAGAATTTTTGCAAGAATAAATTCTTAAGTGTATGTGTTTTTTTTCCTATTTCCTAAAGACTATATACCCTTTCCTTTCTATAGTTACTGAATAACTCCTGATTTTTAGGAAAAGGTTTAACTCTTAGTCACTGCCACTTGAGAGAGAGAAAAAAAAACATAAAGCATACTTTAGTAGGGCTGAGAAGAGAGGAATATGCCAATGAAAATGACTTTCTTCCAGGTTTAATCACCTTGAGGCAAGATTTTCTTAAGTTTTGAGGCTGCTTATACACACTCAAGGGCAGTAGGTAAAGAGAAGTAGGCAAATGTAAAATTGACCATGGTATAGCTTTAGCTTGGCAAAGTACTGAGGAAATAAGGTTGGCTGCATGCAGACAATAAGTTCTCATGACACAAAGATAGCAAGAAAGGAACATACTCCTGAAATAATATGGAACAGTCTCCTATAAATCCTGGGTCTCTATATACTGATCACAAATTTATAGCTGGAAGGAATCCCAGAGGCTCTCTAGTTTCATTCTGTCATTTTACATATGAGGAAACTAAGACCCAGAGAAGTGAAATAATTTGCTTATGATCACACAGGAATTAACTAACAGAAGCAGGATTGGTCTTCTTGCTCCAAAATTCCGTCGTACCATACCTCCTTAACAAATTGTTAGCAAGTTCACAGGATGTTCACAAAATGCCTTAAGCTGAATTGATGTATACATATAGAATTTTTACATATTGTAACAATATCTTTAACATGATTTTGCAGGAAGGCTATACACCGCTTGTGGTTGCAATTAGAGAAAATAATCTAGCTATGGTAGATTTTTTCTTAAAAAATGGAGCAAACATGAATGCCACGGATAACACTAAAAAGTACAGTAATTACTGCTTGAAATAAAATAAAGAGAGAAATGTTTCTAGAATAATAAGAACAACTTAAACCATGGAACACATGGAACAACAATAATCAAAACTGATTATCATTGTGAAAGGGTGAAAAATGTCCAAAAACATCCAGTATGAAAAGAAAAACTATTATTCTTGACTGCAACAGAGAAAGCAGTTCATGTAGGCCTGCCAACCTCTGTTAATTGGTGATTACTATTTGCAGTTTTATTTATTTGATTTTGAGTTAGTTAAGATTATCCCAAAGAAGTTTTGTACTCTGGTGTTTCAGGTGATTCTCTTTATGAAATAATCTTCATGTCACCCATGAGAATTGTAGTGTGTGTTTTTTCCTCTTCCTTTTTTTGATTTTCCTTAAGAATATGCACATTGAGAAATACAAACCAATACAAGAATAATACGATGAAATACTTTGATGAACCCATGATCTTATCATTGTGGAAACTTGTGCGACTGGTACATATTTTAATCTTTCCATGCCTTCTTATCCTACATGATTTTCATCATTGTCATTCCATAAATCCCCTATAGAGGATCCAGGAAACACACTGAAGCTTTCTCCTGGTTCTTTTAATACATGAGGAACAGTGCAGTGAAAATTCTTTCTGGCTTTTATTTTTAATATAAGATTACACCATCCTCTTTTTTTTTGTTTGTTTGTTTATCCGTGTCTTTGAGAATGTCTGTCATACCACGTCCTACATCAAAATCATTATTGCCTGAAACTCCTTATACTCACTGTGCATATTTCCATGGCCTTTGAGATTGCTACAGTTTTGATCCTTCTGAGATTATTTTTGGTTTTTGGATTTTTTAAAAATCACTGTGGCCACATAGCATTCTTGAGAGAATATTGGTGTTTATACAATGAACTTTTGTGCCAATGGAGTCATTGTAAGTGTTGTATAGTTTCTCAAATGAAATTCAGTTGGATCTCCTTTTCCCAATAATTATGAGCCCCTGCTCTGCTGTTCTTCAATACCCATTCAAGCAGTGTGCATGTGTATGTCTACACATATAAACACCTCTACAAAGATATAGATTGACCAAGTAGATGGGGCTGTCCTTTCAACTCTATCAAATCTAGGAAATACTTTTCATTCTTTTTCAGGGTGGATTCTTAGACCAACACATTTTGACTAAGTTTGGATTTCATCAAGGAGCTTTTTGTTCCAGGGCTTGATAAAATCAGCACAATGTCATCCACAAATAGGAGCATTTGTAAATCTTTGCCATCATATACACAATCTCTGTTCTATTTGGATCGTGTGCAGAACATCCTATGTAACACTGGGAAACACCTTGGGTGAGCATATGCACAATTTACATCTAGCTTAATGCTGATACTTACTCATTGAACAAAGTTATCCCTTTGGGTGGCATGGGTCATTGAGCCTTGTGTGATTTTAATATCAGCATGTGAGAAACTTGTTTGATATCACCAAAATTTAAAAAAAAAGGAAGGACCTGACATTATCCTAAGAGACAAATAGGACTGATTACAGTTGTTGGAATAATTTTAGAATTAGTTGTCTATGTTCATTCAGATCATCAACTGTCCAGAATAAAGGTCAAAATTAATATAAATGAGAAAAAAGGATAAAGATGAAAAGCAGACAGTAGTCATAGCAACTGTTTCATCTTGTGATTAAGCACACTATCAACTCCCCCAAATGAGAAATGTAAATACCTATTATCCAGTTAACAAGCATGTGTCAAGCACTATATATGAGAAGCACTATGCTAGGCAGTGGACATATGTAATTTTTCAAAAGTTTAACACAAAGGAATTGTCTCAAAGAGAAGGCCAAAAGAGCCCAGAAATGGCATCAGCTGGGAAACATTATCTCTGCCAAAAAGAGAGCTATTATGGCTAAGATGAACTCAAGCTTACACTAAAACATAATTTGTAGAAAAAAAAAATAAAATGAAGAGGAAGAGGATAGAAGATGAGGACCCGTATTGCTTTCCAAAATGATGAAAAGCAGTTGAAGAAAAGATAAACCTGTAGGTTGTTTGACATGAAGCCTAAACCAGATCATCCTGAGAGCATTTGTTTGTGGAATTTCAAGAGTGACAATGCGTAGATATCAAATAGAACAGAACTACCATTATTTCTATTTTCATTAACACCAACATGGGGACATTTGGGAAAGATTACTTCCTCATGATATAAAAATATATAAATATTGAAAAGAAATGGATTAGATTTTTAGATTTTTTATTGAGCAGATATTTCAAAAGATCTGTGGTATCTTTTTGAACCTTCACTTCTGAATGTTAATTTTTTTAATACTATTTCCCCCCACTTACATGTCAAGACAATTGTTAGCATTTTATTTTTACAAGATTTTGAATTCCAAATTTTTCTCCCTCCCTTTCTCCCCTCCCCTGTTCTAAAACTGGCAGGCAGTTTGATATGGATCATATATGTGCTATCATGTAAAATATGTTTCCATATTAGTCATAGTTTTGAAAGAAGGAAACAGATCAAAAAAATAAAAACTTGAAAAAGAATAAAGTAAATGAGAAACTATGCTTCCATCTGCATCCAGAGTCCATCAGTTCTTTATCTGGATGTGAATAGCTTTTTCCTTCGTGAGCTCTTCGTGTTCTTGCTTATTTCAGATCATTGTGTTGCTGAGACAAGCTGAGTCATTCATAGTTGGTCATCACATAGTGTTCCTGCTAACTGCATACAATGTTTTCCTGGTTCTATTCATTTCACTTAAATCAGTGCATATGAGTCTTTCCACGTTTTTCTGAAATCTGTCTGCTCACAATAGTATTCCATTATATTCATACACACAACTTATTCAGCAATGGGCATCCCCTCAGTTCCAAATATTTTGCCACCATTAATAGGGTTGTTATAAATATTTTTGCACATGTAGGTCCTTTTCTGTTTTTTATGATCTCTTTGGGATACAGAACTAAAGTGGTATTACTGGATCAAAGAGTGTACACAGATTGGTTGTCCTTTAGGCATAGTTCCTAATTGCTTTCCAGAATGGTTTTATCAGTTCACAACTCTACCAACAGTGTGTCACTGTCCCCAATTCTCCACATCCTCTCAAACATGTATCATTTTCATTTTTTGTCACATCAGCCAATCTGATAATTGTGAGGTGGCACCTCAGAGTTGTTTTAATTTGCATTTCTCTAATCCAAAGTGATTTAGAGGATTTCTTCATATGACTGTGGATCACTTTGATTTCTTCATCTAAAAACTACCTGTTCTTATCATTTGACTGTTTATTATGGGGAACGATTTATATTATTACAAATTTGACTTAGTTCTGTATGTATTTGAGAAATGAGATCTTTTTCAGAGACACTTGCTATATTGTTTCCCAGCTTTCTGCTTTCCTTCTACTCTTGGTTTTATTGGTACAAAAGCTTTTTATTTGAATATAATCACAGTAGTCTATCTTACATTTCATAATGCTCTCTATCTCTTATTTGGTCATAACTTCTTCCCTTACCCATAGATCTGACAGGTCACATTCCTTGATTCCTTGCTCTTCTAAATTGCTTGTGGTGTCATCTTTATGTCTAAATCATGCACACATTTTGACCTTATCTTTGGATACACTGTGAGATCTTGGGTTATTTCTTATTGTTTTTGAGTTTTCTGAGCAGTTTTTGTGAAATAGCGAACTCTTTTGCCAAAAGGTGGTGTCCTTGCGTTTATCAAATACTAGGTTCCTGTGGTCATTGACTATTGTGTCTTTTGTACCTAATCTATTCCATTGATCCACCACTGTATTTCTTACATACCAGATTAGTTTTGATGATTACTGCTTTATATCTGGTATTGCTAGGTCACCTTTCTTTGTACTTTTTTTTTCATTAATTCACTTCATATTATTGACCTTTTTTTCTTCCAGATGAATTTTTGGTGATTTTTTTTTTTAGTCTGTCAATTTTTTTTGGCAGTATTATTACCACTGAATAAGTAAATTGGTTTGGCAGACTTGTGATTTTTTATTATGTTGGCTTTGCAATGACATTGATATTTTCCCATTGTTTAGATTTGACTTCATTTGTATGAAAAGTTTTGTGATTGTGTTCATACAGTTCCTGGGTTTGCTTGGTAGGTAGACTCCCAAGTATTTTGTATTGTTACAGTTATTTTGAATGGAATTTCTCTTTCTATGTCTTGCTGCTGAGTTTTGTTGGTCATAAAAAGAATCCCTGATGATTTACGTGGGTTTATCTTACATCCTGCAATTTTGCTGAAGTTGTTATTTCGTGTAGTTTTTTAGTTGATTTTCTAGGATTCTCTAAGTATACCATCATATCAGGTGCAAAGAATGATAAATTTGTTCCCCTGTTGCCTATTCTATTTCCTTCCATTTCTTTTTCTTCTCTTATTGTTATAGCTAGCAATTCTAGTACACTAATGAACAATAGGGGTGATACTGAGCATCCTTCCTTCACCCTGAACTTATTAGCAAGGATTCTAGCTTATCTCCATTACAGATGATGCTTGTTGAAGGTTTTTGATAGATACTGCTATCATTTTAAGGAATGCTCCCTATTCCTATGCTTCCATGTTTTTAATAGGAATCTGAACTGTAATTTGTCAAAAGCTTTTTCAGCATCTGTTTAGATATTCATATGATATCTGTTGGGTTTTTTATTGATATGGTCAATTATGCTTATAGTTTTCCTAATATTGCACCAACCCTGCATTCCTGGTATAAATCCCATCTGGTCATAGTATATGATCCTTGTGCTATATTGTTGTAATTGCCGTGCTAGAATTTTGTTAGAAATGTTTGCATTGATATTCATTAGGGAAATTGATCTATAATTTTCTTTTTCTGTTTTAGCTCTTCCTGGTTTAGGTATCTGTACCACATATTTTTTTGTCATAAAAGGAGTTTGTTATGACTCCTTCACCTATTTTGCCATATATTTTATATATAGTAATTCATTGTTCTTGAGTGTTTGATTGACTTCACTTGTGAACCTTGGCCCTTGGGATTTTTTCTTAATTCATTAATGGCTAGTTCAGTATCTTTTTCTAAGATGGGTTTATGTAGGCATTCAGTTTCCTGCTCTATTAATTTATATTTTCAAAAATATACATTGATTTAGCTCAGATTGTCAGATTTATTGACATATAATTGGGCAAACTATTTCCTAATGATTGCTTTAATTTCTTCTTCCTTGATGATGATTTCACTTTTTCATTTTTGATACTGTAGTTTTGCTTTTCTTCTTTCTTTTTTCTTAATCAAATTAACAATAGCTTATCTGTCTTTTTTTTTTCATAAAGCCTGCTTCTAGATATATTTGTTAGCTCAGTAGTTTTTTGTTTTTGTTTTTTGCTTTTAATCTTATTAACCTCACCTTTGATTTTCAGAATTTGGTATTTGGTGTTCAATTGGGGATTATTTATTCATTTTTTTCTAGTTTCCTTTTCTTTTTTTTGTTTATTTTAGTTGGAAAACCAATTAATTGGTCCAATCTTTTTTATACTTTCTTGAAGTAAAAATTTAGAGAAATAATTTTTCCCCTAAGTACTTCTCTGGCTGTATCGCATCAATTTCAGTATGGTGTCTCATTGTTGTCATTCTCTTTAATGAAATTACTGATTGTTTCTATGATTTATTCTTTGACCCACTTATTGTTTAGGATTAGATTATTTAGTTTCCAATTAACATTTAATCTTGTCTTTCTAGTGCCCTTTGGTGAATGTGGTTTTTATTGCATTATAATCTGAAAAGAATACATGTGATATTTCT
>NW_027555902.1:0-66532 GCF_003287225.1 Phascolarctos cinereus
GGAAGTGGAGAGGAAAATTTCTTCATAGTTCCAGGACAGAAAGGACCAAAGCACAGGCCAGCAAAGGTGAAAATACCTCGCCCCTTATCATACCACCTTGCAAGAATTGAAAATTTACAGGTCCCTAGAAGTATCTCTGAAAACAGCTATACAAACCCCTGAAGCTTGGGACAGTACACTGTCCACACTGGAAGCAGATTCTTACCTTAACAAAGAGTTTAAATCTCACATAATTGTCTGGGACCATGAGCAAACAGCGCAAAAAGAGTCAGACTATATTACCTTACCTGGGTGACAAAGAAGATCAAAACATAGAAGAAGACAACAAAGTCAAAGATGCTACAGCCAAAGCCTCCAACAAAAATATGAATCAGTCCCAGGCCTTGGAAGAGCTCAAAAGGGATTTTGAGAAGCAAGTAAGAAAAGTGGAGGAAAAACTGGAAAGAGAAATGATAGTGATGCAAGAAAATCATGAAAACAAGTCAACAGCTTCCTAAAGAAGACCCAAAAAAATACTGAAGAAAATAACACCTTAAAAAACAGCCTAACCCAAATGACAAAAGAGGTTCAAAAAGCCAATGAGGAGAAGATTACCCTAGAAAGAAAAATTGGCCAAATGGAAAATGAAGTCCAAAAGATTACTGAAGAAAATACTTTCTTAAATATTAGAATAGAGCAATTGGAAGCTAGTGACATCATCAGAAATTAATACACTGTAAAACAAATCCAGAAGAATGAAAAAGTAGAACACAGTGTAAAATATCTCGTTTGAAAAACAACTGACATGAAAAATAGATGCAGGAGAGAGAATTTAAAAATTCTTAGACTATCTGAAAGCCATGATCAAAAAAACCCTAGATATCATCTTTCAAGAAATTATCAAGGAAAACTGCCCTGATATTTTAGAACCAGAGGGCAAAATAAAAATGGAAAGAATCCACCAATCTCCTCCTAAAAGAGATCCCCAAAGGAAAACTCCCAGGACTATTATAGCCAGATTCCAGAGTTCCCAGGTCAAGGAGAAAATATTATATGCAGCCAGAAAGAAACAATTCAAGTATCGTGGAAACAAAATCAGGATAAACCAAGATTTAGTAGCTTCTACATTAAGGGACTGGAAGGCATGGGATATAATATTCCAGAGGGCAAAGGAGATAGGATTACAACCAAGAATCACCTACCCAGTAAAAGAGAGTATAATCCTTCAGGGGAAAACACTGTCATTCAGTGGAATAGAGGACTTTCAAGAATTCTTGATGAAAAGACCAGAGCCGAATAGAAAATTTGACTTTCAAATGCAAGACTCAAGTGGAACATGAAGAGCTAAACAGGAAAGAGAAATCATAAGAGACTTATTAAGGTTGAACTGTTCACATTCCTGCATGGAAAGATGATATTTATAACTCATGAGACTTTTGTCAGTATGAGGGTAGTTGGAGGGGGGAAATTATATGTAGATAGAGAGATAGAGAGAGAGAGAGAGAGAGAGAGAGAGAGAGAGAGAGAGAGAGAGACAGACAGACAGACAGACAGACAGACAGATAGATAGATAGATAGATAGATAGATAGATAGATAGATAGATAGATAGATAGAGGGCAAAGGGTAAGTTGAAGATTAAGGGGTCATATATGGAGAATAAAATTAAGGGATGAGGGAAAATTGTGCTAGGAGACGAAGAAAGGGAGAGGTAGAATAGGGTAAATTAGCTCACAAAAAAAATAGAAAAGAAAAGGCTCTTACTGTGGAGGGGAAACAAGGGAAGATGAGAGGGAATGAATGAATCTTATTCTCATAGGATTTGGCTTAAGGAAGGAATAACATACACATTCAGTTGGGTATGGAAATCTGTCTTCACCTACAGGAAAATAGGGGGAGAAGAGGACAAGAGAGCAGGGGAATGATAGAGTGGAGGGCAGATTGAGAAATGGGATAATCAGAAGCAAATACTTCTGAGGGGGGACAGGGTCAAAAGAAAGAATAGAATAAATGGGGGGGCAGGATAGGATTAAGAGAAATAGAGTTAGTTTTTCACAACATGTCTACTATGGAAGTGTTTTGCGTTACTGCACACGTATAACCTATATTGAGTTGCTTGCCTTTTCAATGAGGGTGGGTGGGGAGGGAGGAAGACAAAATATTTTGGAACCCAAAGTTTTAAAAACACATGTTTAAAAAAAAGTTTTCACATGCAACTGGGAAATAAGAAATACAGGAAATGAGTTACAGAAGTCTATCCTGCTTTACAAGAAAATAGAAGGGGAAGGGGATTAAAGAAGTGGGGGAGAGGTAGAAGAGAGGGCAGACTAGGGGAAAGGATATTCAGAATGAATGCCATCTTGGGGTGGTGGGAGGGGTGAGAAGGGGTGAAAATTTGGAACTCAAAATCTTGTGGAAGTAAATGTTGAAAACTAAAAATAAATAAATTTATGCATATATTTAAAAAAGAAAAAAAGTAGGTTCTAGTACCATTTTCTCTAAATTTATATCTCTTTCCTTTGACTTATTTTGGAGCACTTAAATTATAAATGAGTGCTTTTTTAACTAGGAGGGAAAACAGATTTTGAGGGAAACTTTTTGAAAATATAAATCATTCATTTTAGACATGTGTGATTGCTTGACTGCTCAGATAAGTTGACATTTCATAAACTATTAGCATACCAATGGGGTAACTAAACACACAAAAAGGTTTAGGTTTCATACTTATTTTATATTAAAAATTCTACAAACATTTTGCATGATTCTTATCTACAGGTTTTTCCAACAAGCTAGAGATGTATCCCTCCTTTTTAATATTTCATTGGCCTGCAGATGAATGAGTTAGAATAATTTATTATTGCTATTTTTTGTTTTGTTTCACTCATTTTTTAAAAATAAATAAAAGAACCTTTTCCTACTTCCCCTCTTCCCAGTATTTCTTCTAACTCAACAAGCATACTGAGAAGGAATGAATATTGGCAGTAAAATTTGATGCATCAGTAATACAAACAGAAGTGTGACTGGAAATTCAAAGGCTGCATATTGTCAAAGGGTAGTTCAGAAAGATTCTAGAGTTCATACAAACTTCTTCAAGATGGAAGTGTAAATTCTTTTCTTTTAATAGAGTTTCATAGAATAGAAGGGGAAATTTTAGCTATGACTAAAGAAGGGAGGTTAAGGCTCTTCCCCAGAGGGCTAGATTTAGAGTGCAATTGGAAGTACTCTTAATTCTTTCAGAAGCATAGAACAAGAGAATTTAGCACCTAGTTAGAAAGAATCACTAGTTCCAATAGGAAGAAGCTGACAGATAGTGGGATGAGGTGTGGTCCTTCCTTTACCTGGTCTGCATCCTCTCTCAAAGAGATTCAATGTTTCTGTTTCCTTCCTGTGGGAAGACACCTTACCTCCTCCCAGCTGAGTTTTTGCTTCATGCCACTTGGGTAGAAACAATTCCTAATTATCATTTTGGCAAATAATTTTGTTTTCAAATACCTGTTTACATCATATATAATTTTATAGACTTAGATTATTCAATCTCTTGTATATTAGGGCTCTTAACCTAGGGTACATGAAACTTTTAAATTATGTATTTGAAAATTTTATTCCAATACAATTAGCTTCTTTGTAATATTATCATTTAATTTTATGCATTCAAAACATTATTCTAAAAAGAGGTTCATATGTTTCATCAGACTGCCAGAGGACTTCTATGACACTAAAAATTCAGGAACCTCTGGTAAAGAGGAAAAAATTATCTTAAAAAAATTCCACGTATGACAAACAAACCTTAGCCAATTGCCCAATTATTAAAAACAATCTTCACGCTATAAAATTCTCACACAATGAAATAACTCACACACACAAAAACAGTGGAAAACATTTGATTTAATAGCAATGGCTCTAAAAGTTCATTTGCTAATTTATTTAGACAAGTAAATGGCATGTTCCTTGGCCCTTGTCATTTCTGTGATTGATACTCAGTAGTGAGTAATCCTGGCTATATTCTATGAGTTCGATCTGGCCAAATACTCAAGTTTAACCTTTCCCTATGCATGGATAGAAAAAGAATTCCAATGAGCACAGGAGATCTCAGGGGTTATGGTGAGAGGACCTATCTAGCAGATAAAACATAATGATTTCACTGAGTCAAAAAGAAATCAAACACCACTTCAGGAACAAAAATCTTTCTCAGAACATACCTTACTGCTTCCCTAAATAGCTAGCTTTTACGTAAAGCTTAACATATTATCTCATTTAACAATCAGGACTATCCTGTGAGATAAGTGCTATTATTATGTCATTTTATAGAGAATGAAACTGAGTCTGAGAGAGGGTAAATGATTTGTCATGGGTCACATAGATGGGTTGACATCTGAGGTGGGATACAAGCTCAAATCTTAAGGACCCTAAATATAATAATTTATCTACCTTGCCACCTAGCTAATCTCTCTAATTTCTGCATTTGGGGGCCTGGTTCTTTGAATATATTCCTTTGATTGATGTCTCAGCTTCAAAGGTTGCAGTAAGGAAGGAGACTATTAATCCATTCCCTTATTTCAACTATTCTTGGTGACAAGAATCCATTATCTAGAGCAGCTCTCCCTTTAATTTACATGGCTGTCACTAATACCCTCTGGGTATCTTTTTCTTTTCCAACTCAAATGCCTTCCATGGATAAATCCCAATGTTACTTCTTTTCCTCCAAAATATATTAAAGCTATTTCTTTTCTTTAAAAAAAAATAAGAAATTAGAATTTTATAGGTTGTTGGGAAATATATTTCCTTTCTGGAGATACATCAACTACATAAATTTCAGGGTTTTGCATTAAGAATTCCACATTGATTGTGCCTTGTTCCTTTGCCTTGTAACTTTTTAGTTGCTTCTATAACCCTGTCTTCATGCAGTCAGACCAAACACCAAGTTTCTTTCTATGAGCACAGTAACATGGGATTTTCAGGCATACAGATCATTAATTTAATCTTTTTCTTTGACATTTTCTGTTCTCTTCCAATGCCCACACATTTTTTTAGATGCTTTTAGGCTCTGTATATTAGAGTTGGTTAATTCAAATTGTAACTTTATGTGTCTGTGGCCATTATTGCATTCACAAATTATAAAATTCACTTTGTATTCAGATTTTTTGTATCTCTCAGAGAATACATCAATACTCACAATCATTGGAGTTACCAAGTTTCTAGGAAATTTTCGTTCCCCAACTTTGACCTACTGTTTAGGTAACATTTTATGTGATTTTTCACATTATTTTAGGCATGTTTTACTACATTCTGACCTAAAACAACTAAATTTCTTCTCACTTAAGGGAGGATTATGTTAACAGATTTTTTTTTTTTCTGCTGGGTTTCCTAAGGCAAGAAGATTTAAAATTTCTTTGTAGGGTGTAGGGTGTGAAATATGACACAGTTGCACTTATTCATTGTGGAACTGCTTTTCTAGGATCACACTGATACATGTGGCAGTATGGTACAGCAGGAGAGACAATCAACTAAGTCAGCATATTTTGGTTTTGTACAAACACTGTGTTCCAGCCAAACCCCACTATGCCCTCTAGAATTCTCATTTCATTATGAACAGATCTCCCTAAATACTGGATCTCTTTTTCTTATATTCTTTCTCTGTATAGACTCTCTCAGAAATATGATTCCCTTCTGATTACACTGCATTCCCTACTGTCCTTTCTAGCACTAGTTGTACCTTCCTTTATATCCCCCAACCCCTCAGTCATATTGCTCCTGGAGAGGGAGTCAGAATACTCCTTGTTCCTAACTGTCACTTCCTTTCCTCTTTTGAAATCTACTGAATGGAAATTTTTCACCTAATCAAAATTATGTTGACTATAATATACTGATATAATATACAACCCCTCATCTTTCACATGAAATTCAGTACCTGGCCTATCATCTTCCTTTCCTCCCCAACTCCTGCCAAAGTGCTAGGGAACTTTAATACTGACTTAAATGCTTCTTCAATTTCTCTAACTTTCCATTTTTTCAGCCTTCTAGTATACTTCACCATCACCACCACTGTAAGATATAAGAAATTAAGTTTCCACAGATGTAGAAGAAGTACTAACAGCAGAATTCATAAGTCACCAAAGGGGCAAAAGGAGCAGTTTTATTTAGAATTTTTTCTCAAAACTAGTAATGTGGTTAAAAGTGCTGAAAATAAGGCAAAGATTTCAAAGTGCTCAAACTGGGCGTGCTTAATGAGTCTATGAATATTATCTTCTCCTTCCCAGGGAAAGAATTAACATAATTTTAGGCACAATGTTATATGTAGAGGGAGGAAGAAACATATTAAGGAGTAACATGAAGTAGGCATTCCAGGAAGTTGTACACCTCAAAGTGTCTACCAGTGGAGAAACAAGGGGGGGACCTTGAGTTTCCAGACCTGCTTTTGAATCTACAGGGTGTGTCTGCCTCTAGCAGCACACCCACTTCTTCTAAGAGCTACAATAAATGAGCTTGCCTCATCTACCTCGGGAGTTTTTGTTTTCCCTATAGAAGTTATTCCTAATAAAAGTTATTTCGAACACGTTGGGTGATGGTCCGGTATCTAAAGCATTGATAGAGGAGGACAGCCACCACCAAAGGATGGAGAGGTATGCCCCACTGAATTCATTGGCTTCATGGATCCTTCATGAGTGTCCTCCCTTCTGACTGCCCAGATCTGAGACTTCAATTTGAAGTGAGGTGGAGTGAGGCAGGCAAAGAATAGGGGAAAACTGCAGTTACTACACAAAGCCTGTGCACAGAGCAAGGTAAGAAAGGTTGGACTTCCAAGTACTATCTTGTTAGTAGGGGTATTCTGCCTAAAAGATCTATAAAGTAGGACTGCTACTCATAGATAGATAGAATGGGGCATAAGGAAACTAAGGCACCTGGAAAGGGGGAAGGAATGAGGGCCTCTGGGAGCATATCTCTAAACAGTCCCTTAGCAAGGACACTCGAGAATTGGAGTGGATGTACATGTCCAAAGGATAAGAATAAGAAACACATGATTTCTTTGGCCTGAGGAGAGCATTATGCCTCTGGCGGTGTTTTGGCCCAAGTATGGGAGCTCATGAGGACAAATATCTATGTGAATGAAAAGAAACCATTTAGTCAAGAAGAGTGTGATGATGCCTCCTGTTGGAAAGAGAAGGAGGACCCCTCAAAGGTGAAGGAAGTTAAAACATACCTTCTGAGGGAGGTGACTTTAGGTCAAGGGAAAATTGGGTTTTTAAATGGCCCACTGACTGTCAGTTAGGTGACAAATTTTGAACTATTAAGTATTGCCTTATAGGGTTGAGTAAATATCAGGGTAGTCTGGGAATTTGGGATTGTGAAGAAGATCCACACAGGAAGTCTTTTCAAAAGGGAGACAATTAGCAAGTTAGATATTTACAAGAAATACTAGGGATGAATGTAGCAAGGGAATAAGGCAGCAAGGAAGAAAAGAGGGGGGAAGATCTCTGATAACACTCCGCCAGATAATCCTAGGGAGGATGTAGAACATAAAGAAAAAGAATCAGTGCTGGTATATGATAGAGTACTTTTGACTGGTGAAGATTACTTTAAAATTAGAGTTTTGCACACTTTGTCTTGTCAAGCTGCTGCAGGCTGAGAGGTTGAGAGGTTGTGACCCCTCAAAGACTTAAGAACATCGGTCATCTGGAATGAATTCACAGACTCAGGTATTCTTTAAGCCAAGGTGGCAAAGTTTATTGTTACGCTTTTCAGTGGGCAAGGATTCTTAAAGGGTCCTGCAACCTTAGAGAGGTACAGTTAAAGTTTATATAGGATAAAATACAAGAAAACGTATGCCAAATATGCTAACTAGGGGATTCAGGGTGGGATTAGGGAGTGGTTAAGGAGTGGTCAATTCTTAAAAGAACATGCACTTCTTATACCTACTGAGCAGGCATTTTACCCAGAGTTCATTAGGAAATGCCCACAAGGGGGGCCACATGAAGATGTGGTTTTAGGCCTGCTATGTCACTAAGTCAAACACAGTTCAGGGTAACTCAGACTTGTCCAATCTGCCACCAATCAATGTCTTGTTAGACAAGATAGATGTAGGGAATATGTCTTAAGTGTATAATATAGTTAATGAGGAGCCCAGGATGTAGATAATGAGGTAGGGTGGTAGGGTAGTATAGTAGTTGGTAGGAATATCTTTAAGGCCCAGTGCAAGGCCCAGTTCAAACTAATAAATCCTTCAGGTGCTGTTTTGAACTGCACCAGGAAGAGAGATAAGGGACTTGCTGGGGCCCACTCATGAGTAATTGCTAGGCATAGGGTCCTTGGACTGGGGAGAAACTGTCAGCGACAGTGTTTCTGAGGCTAGGGGGAAATTGGGGTCCTAGTACAAGCACCCAAACATAAGCACCCAAGCACCACATCAAAGCTATCTGTGTGTGTGTTTGTAAATGTTTCATGTATGTGGTTAAAGTTTTTAAATTCAGACAGAAGCCTTTTCAGGAGCTTCTCAGGGAATCACAGAAAGTGTTTGGGAGAAGGCAGGAACTAAGACAGAAAGAGAAAGCCAAGCTTATGGTGGCTACTGTACAAGAGTTTATGAAAAATAAAGGGGAATGAGGGCTACAGAAAGCCCCTCTAGAAACAGGGGCCTTGGGAAAGGAGCAAGCCAAAGGAAAATGCCTATCTGCGTGTTATTTTTGTGGGAAACCTGGACACTTCCAAAGAGAGTGTCCCAAGTTAAAAAGGGAAGAAAAAGTATTCCCTTTGATGACATTTCAGGAAGAGGAATGGGGGGGGTGTCAGGGGTTGTTGAGGCAAGAAGCCCACTCAGAAGCCTTGATAAATTTAAAGGTGGGACCCTGGAAGGAGGATATGGTTTTTCTCGTAAATACCAGGGATACCCGATCGACCCTAAATTTCAATCCTAGAGATGTACAATTTTCAGGACAAAAACTAAAGGTATCAGGAGTCAAAGGGGAAGGAATCCTAGTTCCAATTTTTGAAGTCATTAAGGTTAGGGGTGGTAAAATGAGGACAATATCTCAGTTACTATATATTCGAGAGGCAGGAAGTAATCTGTTAAGGAGGTTATCTAATAATTCACTTAAATTTGCAAATTGAGACATGTCACCAGCAATTTGAGGAAAAGGTGGGTCTTAAAGCTGCCTTCTGGACTTCACCTCTAAGTAAAAGAGAGAACTTTTTGCCTTTCAATGAGAAAATCCTTATACAGGAGGAAAACAATACCAGTGGGAAGTCCTACCTCAAAGTTTTACAAAATCCTCAGACTTGTTGGGGCAGGTTTTGGAACAAGTGTTAGAAAAGGTTTTGATCCCTTATAAGATTGCTTTGCTACAGTATGTAGATGACTTGTTGGTGTCAGGGCCAACAACACAGAAAGGGCCTGGGGCAAAAAAAAAGAGGAAGTTCTTTTTGAAGTGGGGTGAGGTGGCAGTAATACAACTTCATTAATTTGTGAAGTGTTAGACATTAACTCCCTCCAGATTCTAACAGGACAAGTGTACTTTTGCTTTTTTTTTTACATTTGGAATAGAAAAGAAAGAGAAAAAAAAATTCAAGGGGTTAAGAAGCTATTAGGTCATTCTATATGACCATGTCTTGTAACGTTTTTTTTTATTGAAAGTGACTTTTCAGCTGAAATTATTTGGTTCTCACTTACGAAAGTTATTTGGAGTTATAAATAAGCTTGAGAAACAGGGAGGCAAATCTATAAGAGTAGCAATTTAGGATTTTAATGGAAACTATATTTGAATTGATTCAAATTGCTGACCTAAGGAATTAACACCTACAGTAGGTTTTGTTTGTTTTCTTTTGATTTGTTTTTAGGCACAATGTTATATGTGGGGGGGCTCATAAACATATTAGGGAGCAATATGAAGTAGGCATTCTGGGAAGTTGTACACCTTGAAATATCTAGCCAATGGAGAAAGAGGGAGGGACCTTGAGTTTCAGGACAGGAATGTTACGGCTTGCCCTTATTTCTGTATGGTATGTCTGCCTCTAGCAGCACGAATGCTTCTTACAAGAAAATACAATAAATGAGCTTGCCTCTTTAATCTCAAGAGTCTTTGTTTTTTCTAGAGAAGTTATTCCTAATAAAAAATTATTCCTAACACCATCACCACCACGCAAATTGAAGGTTTTAATATATGCATCTTGCCAATGACCCACATATATTCCACATACCTAATCAGAATTGACATTTTCCGAACTATAACCTCCTATGATTCAACCTCTCCTTTTCTTTCATTCCTCCTATACCTGTTGTTTTCCATCATTTAGAATTGAATTTTCCCACCCCTCAATTCTTATTCCAACGTTGACATTAATCTCGCACCTGTCCAACCCTAATTCAATACCTACCTGGCTCAACTGTACATTGTGCTCTACTTTGGAATCCCTTATCTCATTGTCCTGTTACCATGCCACTCTTCTCTTGTTAAACTCCAGTGCAGCTACATACCACTTCAATTGTATTCTTTGAGTGTTGCCATCAAATATAAGTATTTTAGAGTTGAGTGGAATCTCTGTGTTTCTCTCTCTTCTCTCTCTCTCTCTCTCTCTCTCTCTCTCTCTCTGTGTGTGTGTGTGTGTGTGCGAGAGAGAGAGAGACAGAGACAGAGACAGAGAGACAGAGAGAGGGAGAGAGGGAGAGAATGAGAGAACAGGTGTGTCTTCCCACCCAAACCTTCAAAAAGGAACATATAATGTTTTTTTCTTTGATCTCTTTCCTGTTTTTCCTACTGGTAGTTGAGTGGCCTTAGAATCTAAAGCTTAGATCATTGTGTATCATTTTCCCATCAATAGAACATTATTACTGGTCCACAAGACTTTTATTACTAAAAACTCCCTCTTACTAGAAATTTTTGCATAAAAACTCAAACCTCTTGCTAATCTTTCTCAATTTTTCCAAACTCCTCATTTATCTTCTTAACATGATATTCACACAATTTATGTCACTAACCCTTTTGAAGTTATGGTTTTCATGCATACTTTACTTATTTTCAAAAAATTAGTTCTTACATGTAGGATTTGATATGTGCTTAACAATTCTGAGATGGAAGAAACCCGTGTTCATCCATCATCTGGAAAACTTTATGAGAAACTCATTATCTCCTAAAAATATTCCTATCATTTTTAGAGAGTTTGCATTATAGGGATTTCTTTTATGTGGACTAACACTGTAATGTCTACCAGTTGTTTCTAGTTTTGCCTCCCTAGACTGAAAATTTAAATCCTTCTTCCACAGAAAAACCATTCAAATACCTGAAGATGACTATTTTGTATCCCATTCTATCTTTCCTCTTCAGCCTAACCATATACACTTGTTACAAGAACCCAGCAAGATACACAAAGAATAACCTGGTCAATATGACTTCATTCTGCTTTGTTTAATGATTCTGCTTCTGTTTATTGATAATATTCTAAATTTTAATTCTGTTTGTTTGTGTATGTTTCATCCTCACCCTAAACTAGATTGTAAACTCCCTAAGGATAGAGACTTTGTTCTTCAAAAAGTCATTATGTACCAAATGCTTGTATAGTGACTTGTACTCAAGAAGTGCTTAAAAATAATTATGAAATTTAAGGTACAAATTTCACAGGTTCATACTTTCTATTTAGTCAGCTTTAAGAATTTTATTATACATGAGATATGCCATCTGTCTCTACATTTGGATGATGCTAAACAAATAGACCAAAATTCATAGGTATAAACCAAATTTCTGTAATTTCTATTTTCTCAGTAAATAATTTAATCATAATCCTATTTGTAATGGAATATTTAGAGAGCAACTGTTCTAAGTATTACTTTCAATCCAAAATTAGTATACTTTCTGAAAAAGAATATAACCCTAGGCAATTCAAACCTAACATTTAATTTTTTTTTCATCAAAAAAAGAAATAGTGTTAGGGTTATATCATTTTCCCAGAGATATAATAAATGTTTCTTTATGTTAGAAGTATGCATTTATCCAAAAGCCAAGAGGAATGGTAACATCCCATTGAAATGAAATATTTCTCTTTTTTAGGATGGTAATCATAATGTTAATATACAAATATTACTTTTTAACTTTTAGAGTGCCATTTTACATGCAGCAGATTACATGTCAACAAGAAGTTATTTTCCTCTTAAAAGGTTTGCCAGGTCGTTAGATTAAAAACAATAAAGTTTGCTACATTACTTTAGGCACTTAATGATTTATGCCATGATTAGTGTATGACTGAAATGTATACAAATGCATATGTATATGAATAGAATATTGGGTACATTGTTTGCTATCTACACATAATAAAACCCTGGAAGAATCAATGAAGATATGAGTAAATGGAAAACATCATTATGTATCTAAAAATAAACCACACCTTATATGCGGATAGAATATATTATTAAGGAAATGGTTACTGAGCGTCTATTTATTATTTTATTTTTCTAAAGTTACATGTAAAAACAATTTTTAGTATTTGTTTTTAAAATTTAGAGTTCCAAATTCTCTTCCTTTCTCCCTCCCAACCCAACCTCATTGAGAAGGCAAGTAATTCAAAATAAGTGATAGATGTGTGGTCACGTAAAACACTTCCATAATACTCATGTTGTGAAAAAAAGCATAGACAAAATACATCAAGAACAACTCAAGAAAAACAAAGAAGGTTTGAGGAAAGTATGCTTCAATATGCATTCAGACACGGTCCTTTCTTTCTCAGGGTATAGATATCAGTTTTCATCATAAGTCCTTCAGGGTTTTCTTGGATTGTTGTATTACTGAGAATAGCTAAGTCATTCACAACTGATAATCTTACAATATTGTTGCAACTCTGTACACAGTACAATTGACTACGTATCAGCCCATGCAAGTCTTTCCAAGTTTTTCTGAGAGCATCCTGGTAATCATTTCTTACAGTACAATAGTATACTACCATAATTACATGCAAAAACTTGTTCACTCATTCCCCAATTAATGGGGATTCCCTAAATTTTAATTCTTTGCCCCTTGAAAACAGCTGCTATAAATGCTTTTGTATGTATAGGACCTTTTCCTTTTTGTTTTTTTTTATATATATCTTTAGGTATACAAAGGGTCTACGGGGTTTTATAACCCTTTGGCCATAGTTCCAAATTGTTCTACAGAATGGTTGAATCAGTTTACAACTCTACCAACAGTGCATCAACATCTCATTTTTCTGACATCCCCTCCAACATTTTTCATTCAGATTTCTATTCAATTGGCAAATCTAATAGGTATGAGGTAGTACCTTAGAATTCTTTAAATTTGTATTTGTAAATTAATAGTAAGTTACAGTATTTTTTCATATGGCTGTAGATAGGAATAGGTTTGATTCCATTATCTGAAAACTGATCATCTTTTGATAATTTATCAATTGTGGAATGGCTCTTATTACTATGAAATTGACTCAATTCTCTATATGTTTGAAAAATAAGACCTTTATCAAAGAAACTTAACTTCAAAATGTTTTTCCCAGTTACTATTGGTAACTGTATTTCCCTCCATTCTATCCTCCCTCCCACATTTATTCAATTATCTCTCTTCTTCTTTCACCCTCTCCCTCCTCAAAAGTGTTTTCCTTCTGATGACTCCCTCTCCCAATCTCCCCTCCCCTCTATCATCATTCCACCTTTTATCCTATTCACTTCCTATTTTCTTGTAGGATAAATTAGATAGATTATAAATCTTTTATTCCCTCTTCGAGCCAATTTTGATGAGAGTAAGAATCACTCACTCCTCTTCATCCCCCCCCCTTCTTCCCCTATACCGTCAAAGAATTTTCTTGCCCTTTTTATTTGAGATAATTTACTCTATTCTATCTCTCCCTTTCTCCTAGTACATTCCTCTCTCTTAATTTTTTAGATATCATCCTTTCATATGCAAGTCACAAGTGTGCCCTTTGTCGATATTACTCCTTCTAACTAGCCTAATAATGAGTAAGGTCTCATGAGTTACAACTATCCTTTTCCCATGTGGGAATGGAAGTAATTGAAACTTGTTAAGTCCATTATGATTTCCCTTTCCTATTTACCTTTTCATGCTTTTCTGGCATCTTACATTTGAAACTCAAATTTTCTGTTCAACTCTAGCCTTTTCATCAAGATGCTTGAAAGTCCTCTATCTCACTGAATGTCCATCTTTTCCCCTGAAGGATAATACTCACTTGTGCAGAGTAGGTGATCCATGATTGTGATCCTAGATTTTTTGCCCTCTAGAATATCATATTCTAAGTGCTTTGATTCTTTACTGTAGAAGTTTGCTAAATCTTGTGTTAGGCTGACTGTGGCTACACCCTACTTGGAGTATTTCTTTCTAACTGTTTACAATATTTTCTCCTTGGCCTGAGATATCTATAATTTGACCCTAATATTCCTGGCAGTTTTCATTTTGGGGTCTCGTTTAGGATGTGACTAGTGCATTCTTTTAGTTTCTATTGTACTCACTGGTTCTAGGATATCAGGGTAGTTTTCCTTGATAATTTCCTGAAAGATGATATCTGGGATTTGCATTTAAATCATCTCTTTCAGGTAGTCCAATAATTTTTAAACTATTTCTCCTGGCTGTACTTTCCAGGTCAGTTGTTTTTCCAATCAGATATTTCACATATTCTTATATTTTTTCATTCTCTTCATTTTGTTTAATTCTTTCTTGAGGTCTCACAAAGTCATTAGCTTCCATCTGCTTAATTCTAATTTTTAAGGAATTGTTTTCTTCTATGACCTTTTTTACCCTACTTTACTATTTATCCAACTCTACTTTTTTAGAAGTTATTTTCTTCACTGGATTTTGTATGTCTTTTGTCAGTTTGGCCTATTCTGCTTTTTAAGGAGCTCTTCTCTTCAATTCAATGGATTTTTGTGCCTCTTTTATCATTTAGCCTATTCTGTTGTTGAAGATGTTATTTTCTTCAGTATTTTTTGTGTCTCCTTCACCAAGCCGTTCATTCTTTTTTCATGATTTTCTTCCATCATTTTTACCTCTATTCTCAACTTTCCTCTATGTCTCTTATATGTTTTGAAAATCATTTTTGAGCTCTTCCAGGAATTCTTTTTTGTCCTGAAAATACTTCACATTTTTTATTTGATCTTTGGATGTAGCAGTTTTAACTGTGTTGTCTTCTGAGTTTGTGTTTTGTTTCTCCCTATCACCATGGTAACTTTCTATGTTCCAGTACTTATTATTGTTGTTTTTATTGTTCTATACTAATTTCTCTAGCACATTTCTTGATTTTCAACTCCATGTTAAAGTGGTAGTCTACTCATGAGCACTGTTCCAATCTTCAAGTCCTTCTTGTTGCTGCTCTCAGAACTGACTCAGGGGGGGTCTGTAAGTTTTCAGTTTTTCCAAGATGGTATAATCTAAACAGTTGTATGGAAGGTGGATCCAAGACTGTAGAGTGAAAGTGAGGACTTACCTGAGCTCTCCCTCAAATCTATTCAAATACCTCTAAAAATGACTCTGAACAAATTCTAGAGAAGCAAAACCCATCAAGAGACAGAGTGCAGCAGATTTCCTACCAAAGACAACCTGAAAATTCTCCAGGAAAGGTGTGTTGCACTGGCTTAAGAAAGGAGAGTCCAGTGCACAGACATGGCCTAAGTAAATCCAGGGCATGCCTCAGGAAATTGTATCACCAGCAAAAGTGGCAGTATCCAGTCTTCTGCCACCCAGAGCAACCAGAGACAACTTAGAAGGTAATCAGAAGGGGATTTATCTGAACCACAGGAGAGAGAAGCACAGGCCAGCACAGGGCTGCAGGGCATGCCAATATACCCTTGAGCACAGCAAACCAGGAAAACGAGTTGAGAGTGACTGAATCAGTAGGAGTAGTGTCAGCAGTAGCAGTAGTGACTACTCCTGGAGTTATTAGCCCACAAACTTAATGTTTGAAAGCAACCTTTTTCAACTTCTGGGAGCCAAGATGGCAAAGTCGCTCTCTACTTGCCTTATTGACCTTGAAAACCCAGAGAATATTGCCCCAGGAAAAATCCTGAAACAGTGAAGTCAGCAAAAAGACAAGATGCAGCATTCTTTTAGCTTGCGACGCTAGAGGGATTACAAGAAAGGTCCCATTTGCTGTGGCTGATAGAGACCAGTAGAGGAAGGGAGGCATCCGAGCAAGCCAGTGGCAAGCCCCACCTCAGCAAACGAGTAAGCAGGCACCTATGCCACAGCATAACAATCCTGGGACAGTGCCCTTGTGCCCCAGAAGCAGAGATCAACTTTAAAAGCCAGAAAAAAGGGCAAATAACATAAGCAAAAGGCAATAGAGAACAACAATGACAACAGAGAAGTATCTTGGTGGCAGAGAAGATCAAAACACAAATTTAGGAGAGGACAACATTGTCAATATACCCATATCTGAAAACTCAGATGGAAATATGAACTGATCTCAAGCCCACCATACCTTCTGCCAAGAGCTCGAGAAAGATTCTTAAAGCCAAATAAGAGAGGTAGAAGAAAAATTTAACGATTCCTTTAAAAATAGTTGACAAAATGGGGAAAAAGTACACTGAAGAAAACAGTTCCCTAAAAAGTAAAATGTGCCAAATGGAAGGGGAAGCGCAAAATCTAACTGAAGAAAAAAATTCTTTAAAAATTAGAATTGGGCAATAGGAAGCTAATGACTCTATAAGTCATCAACAATTAGTCAAACAAAACCAAAAGAATGAAAAAATAGAATAAAATGAAAAGACCTCACTGGAAAAACAATTGACCTGGAAAATAGATCAAGGAGAGATAATTTAAGAATTATTGGTCTACCTAACTGCCATAATGAAAACAAGAGCTCATCAAGGAAAACTGCTCTGAAGCCCTAGAAACAGAAGGTGAAACAGTCATCAAAAAAATCTACCAATCACCTCCTGAAAGAGATTTCAAATTAAAATTACCAACTAATATTGTATCCAGGTTCCAGAATTATCAGATTAAGGAGAAGATCTTGCAGGCAGCCAGCAAGGAACAATTCAAATATCAGGGAACCATAGTCATGATTACACAAGACCTTACAGCTTCTACATTATAAGACCAGAGGGCTTAGAATATGATATTCTATAAGTCACAGGAGTTTAGATTACTACCAAAGAACCCAGTGAAACTGA
The DNA here is from genome assembly GCF_003287225.1 of Phascolarctos cinereus. Lineage (NCBI taxonomy): Eukaryota > Metazoa > Chordata > Mammalia > Diprotodontia > Phascolarctidae > Phascolarctos > Phascolarctos cinereus. Next base: position 17,085 of record NW_027555902.1, read on the forward strand.
GCATAATCTTTCAGGGGAGGAGACCGACATTCAATAAAATAAGTTACTTGCAGACTTTCTTCATGTCTATCCACTGTACCACCTAGCTACCGTGGATCCAACAATTTTAGAAAGCAATTTGGAACTATGCCCAAAGGGCTGTAAAAATTTGCATACCCTTTGACTCACAGAAATACCACTTCTAGGGATCAAACAGTGGAAAAAGGGCCCACATGTACAAAGATATTTATAGCTGCTCTTCCTATGGTGGTAAAGAATTCAAAATTGATGGGATGCCCATCAATTGGAGAATGGCTGAACAAGTTGTGGTATATGATTGTAATTAAATATTATGGTAGTGAAAGAAATGATAAGCAACTGGAATTCAGAAAAACTTTCAAAGACTTGTATGGAATGATGTTCTGAGTGAAGTGAGCAGGGGAACCTTGTACACAGTAATAATCACATTATGCAATGACTAACTTTTATAGACTTAGCTGTCTCAGCAATGCAAGTAAAACATCTCCAAAAATTCCCATGGTGATAAATGCTATCCAAGTCCAGAAAAAGAACTGTGGAGTCTGTATGCAGATTGAACCACACTATTTGCTCTTTTGTTTTCTTCTGTTTTGTTTTGTTTCTTCTTGTGGTTCCTCCTATTGATTCTAATTCTTTTCTACAACATCACTAATGTGAATTATAGATTTAATAGGAATATATATGTAGAGCCTATATCAGATTGCATGCCATTTTGGGGAGATAGCAAGAAGAGGGGGGAAAATTTAAAACTCAAAATCTTATGGAGCTGAATGTTGAAAACTAAAAATGAATTCATTGATTAAAAAATGAAAAAGAAAAAAAGAAAGGTATGGTCACCGATCTCCTGCTCTGCTCTGCTCTGTGAGTGACCACAAGAGCCTTTTTACTTCCTGGGACTGTGATCAAAATTCCTCCTCCCCTGCAGCCTCAAGCTCTGGTGTGATAGCATTCCTCCTTGACCTAGGACTGACACCTAGGACTGTGACCTCGATGTGAGTTATGAGTAATGCAATACAGTCTTGTACCCAGTGCCAGTAGAGGAAACCCTGTAATCTCCTGCTGACCAGGTGTCAGACCCTGTTGCCATCTGTGGGCTGAGAGCTCCAAAAGCTGATGTTTCTGCCACCACTGTTTTAGTCAGCCTAAGGCCTGCTGTTGGTTTGCTGGGGCAAAGCCTGTGCTGGAATGCACTCCACTCTTCTACAATTATTATACATCTATGGCCTTTAGCAGATTGCATGCCATCTTGGGGAGGGAGGAGAACAAGGATGGGGAGAAAATTTAAAACTCAAAATCTTACAAAAGTGAATGATGAAAACTAATACACAACACACATATTTAAAGAATTACTTTAAATTTGGTTCAAGGTACAGGAAATCATTTTCAATTGCCATGGAAAGGAGTTTACAAAGCAGAAGTTAAATAAAAATATTTATTCTATTCCCATATATAGGCAACAGATGAACCAAAAGTATAAGAAAACAAATAACTGTGTACCTATTCCTAATGATAGCATAAGCAAAACAAAGAATAATAGTAATAATAACACTAAGCTTTTATTTTTTGCTTTAACATTTCCAAAGCACTTTACAAATGTTATTTCATTTCATTCCTAATAAGGAACTTGAGGCCATAGAAGAAAGAAGGAATATGTCTTTAGTGTTAGACCTGTTATAATTATGGGTAAAACTAAATAAAAAATAATCCATCAAACCTCAGGGAATCACGTTAATGATTTCATTCAAGAGGTCAAAAATTTTTAATGTTTGAGGAACTGAAACAGAAGACTTATAGTTTTTAATTATATTTCTATAGAGTTAGATTTCAACATGTCATTCACAATAACTTAACTAAATCCACACCTCATGTAAAGAAGAGCCCTGCCTTGCCGCCACTGACATATAGTTGTTGGAATAGGTGAATTGGCAGCTTTCTCGTAATTTAAACAGAATTTAGCTAGTTGCTAAAGGTCACTTTTAGCATCACAAACCAAATTATAATGAAGAGTTCATGGCAAGATTGGGTGAATGGGTGTTCTCACAATTAAGTATTATGGTTATGCATGGGTTACCGATTTCTTAAAAATAAGTGCTCATTAACATGCAGACCATAAAAACTGGACCTGAAAAATCATTTATTCTGCCTTCCAAGTAATCATCCTTTACTATCTTACAATGCCACAGGGAGTTTGGATCAATATTATTAGGAACATCAATTACAATTTCCCTGAGGATTTGCTAAAATACTGGTTGAGGGAAATTCTAGATGAACAAATGTTAGTTAAGAGGTAATTCATTCATATTACATCTGAATTACAATACTATATATTCCAGTTAATATTTTCATGATCATTACTTCTAATATTTCTCATTCACTCATTCCTTAGTTACTAATTCAAAAACAATTTATTAAACATTATTGGCTCCAGCAAAATATGTAGGATACGGATGGAATCCTGATTGAGTTTCTCCCACTCCCAATATACTAACTTTGTCGTAGGCCTCACTGAACAGCAAGCCCACTTCCCCTACCTAGCGATTGGATCCCCCACTCAATATCCTAATGTCTTCATATATACCTCACCGCTTACTAGAACAGCAAGAGGGTCCATGAACTCCTATTTCTCACAGAAACAGCAGGTGTGTCAATGTGATGGGATCTCAGCCACATCCTCTAGTTAGCCACTGCTCCCCAGACTCATTCTTTATATATCCTACAGAAAAAGCAGGTATGTCCATGTACTCCACCACAAGTACATCCATGTAACCTCAGACAGGACCACAATATACAGTCAATCAGAAAGCAGTACCACCAGGATGACTGAGTAGGATGTTCACCCCAAAACAATAAAAGGCACTTACTTTTCTTAAGTAGGCACCTACAGCAAAAACTGTCCTTTAGGTGAACTTATGATGTAGAGGGGCTTATTATAAAATCATCATCATACATATACAAACCCCTATGATTTCTTTTCTGTATGCATTGTGGGTATGCATGTGCAGTTCCATTGAGGCTGGGAGCCCCTCCCCTATAACCTAATCCTTTAACAAACCCCTCCTGCCTTTATAATATTCATAATTTCTGTTATGTAATTGCATCTTTATTGTATAAAAATCTGTCTGTCTTTCCTGAAGTTGCTGGGTCTTCTTGGAACTTAGCCCACTTCATGACAGGTGTCAAGCTCAATAAATATACTTGGATTAGAGGTGGTCTGACTCTGAATTCTTTGAGATGGTTCTCCCACAACACATCATAAAACTGCAATAATAAAAAGGCAGATGTAAAGATAGATAACACATAGCCACTACTCTCAAGCAGCTTATTATATAGCGTACAATAAATTAAAGAAAAACTGAATGTGGCAACAAGCTGGCACAGTGGATAGAGTGGCAGACCTGAAGTCAGGAAGACACATTTCCTTCTGTTCAACTCTGGCCTCAGTCACTTAGTAGCTCTATGACCATGGGCAGGTCATTTAACCCTGTTTGCCTCACAGTTCCTCATCTATAAAATGATCTGGAGAACAAAATGGCAAACCACTCCAGTATCTTTGCCAAGAAAACCCCAAATGGGGTTAACAAAGAGTTGAACTGTTGAACTAAAAAGCTGAACAACAAATTGAAAAACACTTACTAAGCACCTACTGTATACCAAATAGAATGCTAAGCTATGAGAATATAAATACAAAAGTGAGATAACTGCCACCCTCAAGAACATTGCATTCTAATGGTGAATGCAATATATACAAGTGAGTGGTAGTCAGGGAAGGGTTAATGGATCAACAGGGGAGTCCACTGACAAAATCTTCCCAGAGGCAATGGTAGTGTTGATTTGATAACAATCTCAGAGCAAGAAGTAAAAAGTGGGATGGCAGGGGACAGGGCTAGTAGGAGCAGAAAGCTTTGTGGTAACAGGTAAGACAATGGCCAGGGTGAAGGGGAAAAAGCACCATGCTAAGGAACACAAAATGGGATACCTTAGCTTCTACCAGACATAGTCTCTTATGGTCTGTTTAGGAAGATGGAGCAAGAGCAGCAGTAGGACAGAAAAATATCACAGTGTAAAACAGACCAACACAGCCAGTAGAGTGGTGGCTTTGGTGTTAGGAATATCTAAGTTCAAATCTCATCTCAGACACTTACTAGCCTTGTAACCCTGGGCAAGTCATTGCCCTCACAAGATTGTTGTGAAGATCAGATAAAATAATCATATTTGTAAAATGCTTTGCAAATTTTAAAGTGTCTTATGAAATGCTATCATCACAATCATAATGTTCATCATTATTACTATCATACCGCAGAGACTAGAAAATTTTCCTCATTCTCCTTGCTTGATCATCATTCCTATATCCCCAGGGTTCTATCCTGGGCCCACTACTCTTCTCTTCTCCCAATATCACTTAGTGATATAGGTACAATGATAAGTTTTATAAGGATGACTCACAGATCCATATATTCTGCCCTAGTTGCTTTCTAGTTCTAATCTCACAATACCAGATGGTAGGACATTTCCAACATTTATAACTAAATGTACTTGGGTATCTCCAACTCAACATGCCCCAAATAAAATATGTTGTCATTCCCATTTGACTCCCACCTTCTTGCAGATGTGCTTATTATTCTCAACAGCATCACTTTTTTTCTAGTTACTCAGGTTATGAACCTCAGTCATATATCAGGTTATTTGTCAGATTTGCAGTCTAAATTCACATGTCTCACATCTTTTACCTGTTCTCCCACTAAACCAGTCAATTAATCAATAAGCATTGATTAAGCACCTACTCTGTTGGAGGATACAAAAAAAGAGACAAAAGATAGTCCCTTCCTTCAAGGAGTTTATAATCTAATAGGGGAGATAGTATGCAAACAAAAACTTACAAAGCAATCTATATTTAAGATAAATAGGGAAGACATTCAAATTAAGATAGGTTGGGAAAGGCTTTCAGTAAAAGACTAGATTTTAATTGGGACTTAAAGGAAGTCAGGGAGATTAGTAGGCAGAGTTGAGGAGAGATTGTGTTTTAGTAGAGGCCTCCCTCATCTTTTGGAAGGCTATTGCATTAGATTAATTGGCCTCCACCTAAGTATTTCCTCACTCTAATCTGTCTACACAGTTGAAGTGATTATTTTCTTTTTTTTTTTCCTTCCAGTGATTATTTTCTACATTTTCAGGTCTGACCATGTCATTCCCCTACTCAAAAAAAAAAACAGAGCAAAAAACCTCTAGCAAATCCCACTGTTTAGCATTCTCAAATTGAAACTTCATGTGTGCTACTGGTGCAATCAAACTGTCCTTTCTATTGTTCCTCATATGGGACACAAGTCTCTCATCTCTGTGCATATGCACTGGCTATACCACATATCTAGAAGGCACTTCCTCCAGGGCTTCCTAAACATAGCTCCAGGATCACTTTCAACTGGACGTTTCTGATCCCCTCAGCTGCTGGTGTCTCTCTTTCAACAAAGAAAATCATCTGGCCTATATTTTCTGCTTCGTATTAATGTACATGTTAGTATTCTCCAGTATTCTGTAACTCCCTGGAGGACAGGAACTGTTTGATATTTATCTTTATATCCCTGCGACCCAGTTTAGTATCTGGTACATAATAAGCTCTTACAAATGAGAGGTACACATGAAGAGCTATCAGAATTCTGAGAAGAAAGAGAATAGCTTCTGACCAGGACAATATGTCAAGGAAGAGGAGCCTTACCTGAGGCTTTTAGAATTTCAACATCAGAGCTAGGAAAATATATTCAAGGATGAGAAAAGGGTATATAGCAGGAAGCAAGTTGAGTCAAAGTGTATGAAGTGAACTGAAGGAAGTCCTGTCAATCTTAGCTATTGCTGTTATATAATAATATAGTATGATATATAGGATATGCTCTGATAGTATTACTGTATAGTATGTCCACATATATATAAATAAACACATGCCATAGTTTAACTGTTTTTATATGTTAAGGCAGATGTAACATACAATTAACATATTTTAAATATATACTAACAGGTTTTATATTTTATAGTGCATGTGCTTTGTTTACATTTTATATTTATACAACATACATACACATACATATATGCATACATGCATATACATGCATATACATGTGTGTATGTGTGGTTATACATACTGCACACATGCACATATATGTACATATGTGTGCATGCATGTGTGTGCTGATACATATATGTAACATGTATGTGCACTTTACAACTATGTGTGTGCATGTATGCACACATATATGTACATGCATGTGATTTTTATGCTCACGGGCTCCTGAGGCTGTTTATTCTACTTTTAGGGAGGTCTCATTGCCAGGAACTTTTCTTATTATTAAACTGACAACCTTATTCTCTCCATCCTATATTCAGTCCCCTTTCCTGCCCAGTAACAAAGAGTTAGACACAAGTGAAAGCACTGGACTACAAAAGGACAAGCTGAGCAAGGGTCATCCCTCCTGCATGTCATTCCAACAAGTTCTTAAACATACTCATTATATCCTTTCTCTCCCCTTCTCTCACTCCCAGGTATTTTCTTTTCCAACATATCCATTCTGAATAAGATGTGTAAAAAAAGATGTGTGTATATATATATATATATATATATATATATATATATATAGTGTGAGTATATGAGTGTATATTAAGATACTTTGGAGGAAATTCTTATCCATTATACAAAGGATGCTTCAGATCGCTAATGAGTGGAGGGATTAAATAAACATGTGAATTAACCTGAAGTAGCAATTCCCTTTTAAATGAAATCTTAAAAAATAAATAATATATTTTGAAAGCCAATACTAGAGAAAGCTTACTTCCAGTACAAGATATTTCAAAGGGCTGGCTGTATTATAAACACCACTTACAACCATTATTACCTGATTTGCACTGTGAATCATTTCATATGAATATCTGATCTATTTTTCATAATTCATTAATCATATGAAGATGTGATTTAGGCTGACTTGGCACGCAGGTCCTGCTGAACAGCTTATCAGTGCCCTTAAACATTTAGCCCACAAGCATATTAGGAACCTTGCCGGTTAATTTCCCACAAAGTCCATCCAATTCAATTCCTATCTCAGCTAAATCAGGCTCTTCCTTAGGGTACTGAAGAAGGCAAATAACTTTTTCAGGATATAGGTAATGCATTACTGTTCCAGTGCATTAACAGACACCCTAGCTGGCTGAGAGCCATTAACCCAGCCAACTCTTTGAGAGTAAGTCTTTAGAGAGGTTGAGTACAATCCCATTATTATTCCAGTTTCACCCCTAAGATGAATGAAAATATAGAACTCTATGCTTATGCGGATTTATTTCTACTGACATTCAATTACACTTTATCAACTATATCATAGGGGTAGTAGCTAGACTCTATAGGCTATGCTGCATACCTGGAATGAACTTTTATCTCTTCAAATCTTGTGCTGCCTTTAAGGCTTGGATCATATGTCTCCTCCTAAAGGAAGCACTTCCTAATTGTTTGTGCCTCTCTCTTATCAAATTATATTCTGTTTATGCAGAAATATACCTCTCCCCCACACTCTAGCAACAAATAAGCTCTTAGAGTTAAATCAAGTCGAAAAGTATTTATTATGAACCTACTGTGTGTAAGTCACTTTACTTTGCTAAGGAATAGCAAAAAAAAAAGCTCCTTCTCTCAAGGTGCTTACATTCTAATTGAGAAGACAATATGCAATACGTACAAACAGGATCCATCCAGGATAAACTGGAGACAATCTTAGAGGGAAGGCAGGAAGATCGAGGGGGACTGAGACAGGCTTCTTGCAATGTGGAAGGAAAAGATAATTTCTTTTCTTTTTTTCTTTGTATCTAGTTTAGTCCTTGGCACTCAGTGGGCATTTAATAAATGTTTATCTTTTGGATCTTACAATCTAGTTCAGTACCTTGTTTGGAACAGCCTTCTGTTGAATTCTAATGATAGGCTTGATCTGATTGGTAAGTATATAAGCAAAGATTTTTAAGAAGTAAAAAGGGGCCTAGTAATAGTGCTTTGAAGAAAAATACATATTTTGGCAAAAATATCTTAGAATCTAGTAACATAGTTCTTTAAAGGAAAATACATAGTTTGGCAAAAATATCTTAGAATCTAAAAAGTACCTTTAAAGAAACTAAGAATATTGTAAATTCACCATTTCTACACATGTACAGTAACATGGCTTGCTAACAACCACCATTATCAAGCACATTAATTCAGCATCTAAATACATGCAAGACTATTCTTAATCCTCTCTACAAAGCTCCAATGAGTCAGTTTTACACTCAGGTTACAATCTTATAAAATTCTGTAACTAAAATCACTGAATAGAAACAATTTATAGAAGCCTAGATTAAACAATATGTTCCCTAAAGGTTTTTGACAAATCTCAGATTTCAAATTATCTAAATTAAGGGATATGAGATTTCTTTTCTTAGTTGATTTTTACTTTCTCAACCAATACTCACTCTGGAACTTACCATCTTAGAGAAATCTTGAAATAGCAAAATTGGAAAATTTAATATAAATTGGCTTTAAAAAAGCAGTATATCGAAAGTAAAAGCTTAAATTCCACACGTAACTTCATTATTTAAATAAAAGGAAGAGGTCCTTTAAGAGGGAATATAGAATAACACCCATCACAAGTAAATCATGTGCTACTTATCCATACAAAAAGAGTTGAACAGATTCCTTAACAAGGTAACGCTCCCATTCCAGTCTCTAGCTGACAGACTCCAAGCCTACAGAGAGTAGTATTTTTCAGGTTTGATGCAATGGATGAAAACCACATGACCTTCAAGGGGTCTCCAGGCTATTCTTTATGATTCTTTAAAAGCAGAAAATTATTCATGGAATCAATGTGATTCAGAATTCAACTACAGGACAGGAAGAATCGAGCTTGATAGGATAGGTAGCACCAACATTATGACAGATGAATTTCGCTATATATAGCATACAATTTCCTATAACGAAAGATAAGATTAAATGCTATTAGATGAACTTGCTTAGCATAATCATTTATTCTTTTCTGTCTTAATTTTTTAAAAGTTTTTAGTAATGAACACCGAAGCAGAGTTTTGACAAACGTAAAAAGTTAGTTCCTTAATACAGTTCCTTATATGTGCACTGGATTCCAGATTAGGAAATACTTCAAGAAAAAAAAAAAAACTTCTAAGTTAAAATAATGAAAAGTTCAACAGGTAGAAAACAATAATACTTATGAGAGGTATAAACCCATTTTTTTCCGCCTGGAATCAAGTGTATTTCGACAAAAAGAAAGAGCCTAAAAAATTCAGTACTCACAGATAACCTTTTAAGGTTATTATGAGGATATTATCAGCTCCCCACACTCCACACTATCAGATAAAGATGATAATAAATAGTAATGAAAGAGGAATGAGGAGGCAAAGGGAAAAATAAGAATGAGGAAAAAAGAGAAAGAGGTAAAGGAGAAAAAAGAGAATGAGAAGGAAAAGCAGGAGAAGGGAGGAGGTAAGAAAAAGAGGAAAGGAGGAAGAAGAAGATGAAGGAGAAGAGAAGAAGAAGAAATTTATGTATGTAGTATTTTAATTTTTCAAGCATCTGATTTTTTTTTTCAGTGTGACCACCAGTACAGACTGTAGCCTATGATTTAGAAGATGGCCAAAAACTTCATCACCATGTAGTCAACTGAGTTATGGTTATCTCCAAACAAGATGGTCCTCAACTTTCAGCATTCCTGATGAAAAGACCAGAGCTAACGGAAAATCTTTCAAATACAGACTCCAGGGAACATGAAGAGGTAAACAGGAAAGGGAAATCATAAGAGACTTATTAAGATTGAACTGTTTACGTTCCTGCATGGAAAGATGATATTTGTAACTCATGAGAACTTTGTCAGCATTAGGGTAGTTGAAGGAAAAAAAATTGTATGTATGTATATATAGATAGACAGAGGGCACAGGGTGAGTTGAAGATTAAGGGGTCATATCTGGAGAATAAAATTAAGGGGTGAGAGAGGATTATACTCGGAGAAGAAGAAAGGGAGAGGTAGGATGTGGTAAATTATCCCACAAAAAAAAAGAAAAGAAAAGTCTCTCACAGTAGAGGGGAAACAGGGGAGGGTGAGAGGGAATGAGGGAATCTTATTCTCATAGGATTTGGCTTAAGGAGAGAATAACATACACATTCAATTGGGTATGGAAATCTGTCTTACACTACAGGAAAATAGGGGAAGAAGGGGACAAGAGAGCAGGGGGATGATAGAGAGGAGGGCAGATTGTGAAAGAGGTAATCAGATGCAAATACTTCTGAGAAGGGACAGGGTCAAAAGAAAGAATAGAATAAATGGGAGGGCAGGATAGGATTAAAGGAAATAGAGTATTTTTTCACAACATGTCTACTAAGGAAGTGTTTTGCATAACTGCACATGTACGACCTATATTGAGTTGCTTGCCTTTTCAATGAGGTTGAGTGGGGAGGGAGGAAGGGAGAAAATTTGGAACTCAAAGTTTTAAAAACACATGTTTTAAAACAAAATATTTTCACATGCAATTTGGAAATAAGAAATACAAGAAATGGGGCACAGAAGTCTATCCTGCTCACAGGAAAATAGAAGGGGAAGGGGATAAGAGAAGGGAGGGGGGAGAGATAGAAGAGAAGGCAGACCAGGGGAAAGGGTATTCAGAATGCATGCCATCTTGGGGTGGGGGAGTGGTGAGAAATTTGGAACTCAGAAAGTTGTGGAAGTGAATATTGAAAACTAAAAGTAAATAAATTTATACTAAAAAAAGAAACACAAGGATGGTCCTCAGAAAAACACACGTAACCCATCAATGAAACCATCATAAAAGTTCTTTCCAGAATGGTATAAACTAATAGTCTTTGTGGTTTACAACTTGCTTTCATCTCCTGGCAAATTTATTGCCATTAGGGGAATCACTTGCTATAATCCACAGGATAATATAATATAAAGAGCATTGAATTTGGAATCTTGGGGGTTCAAATCTTTGTTTCCCAGTTTTTCAGTTGTATGTGATTCTTCATGTCCCTGTTTGGGATTTTCTAGACAAAGACACTGAAGTGGTTTGCCATTTCCTCCACCAGCACATTTCACAATGAAGAAACTGAGTCAAACAGTATTAAGTGACTTACCCAGGGTCGCACAGCTAGTAAATGTCTGAGGACAAACTTGAACTCAGGAAGATGAGTCTTCCTGACTCCAGGATAGGCACTCTATACACTGTGCCACCTACCTACCCTTGTTTGAACCCTGGCTTTACTAATTACTATCTCTGTAACTTTGGGAAAGTTACTTCATATTTTTGGGACTCATTTCCTCATATGTAAATTGGGAGGGGGGTGGAGGGGGGTGAAGGGGAAGAAGTTTGTCCTTGGCACCTTGTAATGTTCCTTCTGACTATAAATCTATTCTCTCATGATCCTATGAACCGAAATTACAGAAAGAACACTAGATTTAGAATAAAATTTCCTGTATTCTCACATCTGCTACTTCCATCCTGGGTAAGCCTGAGCGTATCTCAAAACATTTCTAAAATGAAAGCATTGAACTACATGACCTCTTAAGTTACTTATACCTCAAAGACTGCTAAGTCTAGCATGATGCTTCTTTATCAAGAATCAGTAATGATGGTGTGAGTCGGGGAGTGGGCATCAGACAGGACAAGATAGACAATTGGAATTGCCTTGTCTACATCCAAAGCATGACAACGCAGCAATGTGAGGTATAAAAAAAGATCCCAGGGATTACAGCTAAAAATTAAAGAACCCAGTGTCCAGTAATATGCTAAGCACTTTACAAATATGATCTCATTTGCTTGGTAAACTGAACTCAGGAAAGTTAATAGTGGAGATCATCTGGTTTTGCCAAAAGGAATCTAGAATTAAGGCACAATTATTAAATGGACCCTGCATTTGTAAGAGTTTGGGAGTCCAGCAGAGCCAAACACAGCCATCATTTTGGTAATTTTTCTTGCTTTTCTGAACACTTGTGATATCTTCTTATCTCTTCATGAATATGATTCTCTAAATCACACACAGTTTTCAATAGCAATCATAGAATCAAAAAATTTCAGAGTTGGAAAGAAACTCAGGAGACATCTAGTCTAACCAATACCAGGAAAAAGAATCTTCAGGAGCAGCATAATGTACAAGTGATCAACCCTCCCGGGTTATTATAAGGATCAAATGAGAAAACATATGAAACACTAAGCTACTGCTATTGAATGATACACCTTTTGATTCCCTAAATCTTGCTACGATCCTCACCATTCAAAGGCTGTTAACAGCTCTCTATGTCCCTTTCAGCTCTCCAGCTGTGATCCTGTGTTGTTATTTTTAGCAAGGCCTTCTTGTAACTTTTACACATTTAAGAAAAAAGGTAAGAGACTGACTCCATTACATAATCTTAAAAGAGACAGACAATAAGCCTACTCAAATGATATTAACTCTCATTTATATTAATTTATTGCTAATAAGTATTTTATTTCTGGATGATACACAAAACAAAAGTTTGAGAATACCACCTAAATAATTAAGCTGGTTTAGAAGTATTATCTAGGAGTGATAGTCAAACTGTTCCCAATTGAAGTGCATGTGACTGTATGTAAATATGGGTGTTTTGGCACTCCTCATCCATAATGCACTGTGGCAGATAGGCTGAACCAGGTTGAGGGCAACTGACAGACCTCATGTGAAGACTTCCCCAGTGGAATGGGCAGAAGAGATCAAGTTGTCCCAATGGCCATGAAACCCCAGCTGAATCATGTGCTATACAACGCTTAGAACTTAGTCAGATATTGAAGATGACAAGGTCCCCCACTGCATCCTCAACTATTGCCAGTCTTCTTGACTTTTTTTTGCCATTGAACTTAGGTAACATTGGAGAAACAGTGAGGCTGAAGACTTTGCAGAACTCTGCCTCACTTAAATCCAATTTGCATCATGTCATTCGTCCTCTTTGAAAATGAAGGATGAATAACAGCTAGACTCAAGAGTGGTTTACTCAATAATGTGACTCCTTTCATTAATGATGAGTTAAATTTAATCTCTAGTCATATAACTTTCAAGGCCATTGTTTAAAACAACAACAACAACTTTGTGTTGAATCCACAAATTAACAAACACCAAGTATTCTAAGCATCTACTACATGTCTGGCACTGGGCTAGGAGTAAGACAAACCCTTCTTCAAAACAGAATAGTTTTCATTCTGAATTATAACAACTCAAAGGTATAGATTACTAAGTCACATAAAGCATTTCAAAAATTTTTTCTGTACACTCACCTGATCTTCTATCATGCTGTGGCTCATTATAATTTCTTAGTGTTTTTTTTTAATAAAACAGAAAGTAGAGCTGATTTAGTATCTCTTTATTCAGAATTTCCTCCAAAACTTTTATGAACTTCAAAAAGTTACATAGGTTAAGGCCCAAGAATAGTGGCAAGATCACTGGTTCTGGACAGAACACCTGGATTAAAATTCTCAGATACTTAGCAATTATGTGACCTTGGAAAAGTCACTTAACTTCCCTGGGCTTCAGCTTCCTTCCATGTAAAATGAGGGGCTCAGGTTAAACATTTGATCCTATGATACCATGAATACACTGATATTGTAATGGAGTTTTAAGCTTGCTTTTTTTTAAGTGTTTTTTTTCTGATTTTGATTTTTAAGTTTCATCGATGTGCTATGTTTTTATATTACAAATATTTACAGATTCCTTCTACTGCTTAAGAAGTCTCTTGTAACAAATTTAAAACAAGTAACTTAAGTAAAACTATCAACATGATGGCCTTATCTGAAAGTATATACAGTACTCTACATCTGTATTATGCTGCCCGTTCTATATATTTTTTTACTTAACAATAATTTATTTTCTCTCCCTCCTACCATCTGCTCCCAATAAAGAAAAAGAGAGAAAAGAAATAAAATTTCCTCAGAAATATACAAATAGCCAAACAAAACAAATTCCCTCATGGCCCATAAAGAAAAACATTATGTCTCATTTTGCAACCTAAATCTATCACTATTGGATGGTCATTGTACATTGGATCACATTGGATGACCATACCTATTATGGCTTTCAAAGTTTTTTATCTTTATAGTAATTTATAAATTATTCTTCTAGTTCTGCTCATTTACTTCTACATCAGTTCATATAAATATTTCTAATGTGTGTTAGAAGTTATCTATTTCCTCATTGCATATAGCACAATAATATTCCATCTCATGTATGTAACATAAATTATTCAGCCATTCATGAATTACTGGGAATCACCTTCAGTTTCTATGATGTTTCTGTTTTTTTTTTTTTTCCACCACAGAAAGAGTTCTCTGAATATTTTTGTACATATAGGACCTCTAAAATCTGCTTTAGGCCTAGCACCGGGTCAAAGGGCATGCACTGCTTAGTAACTTTTGCGTGTAATGCTAAATTATCCTCCAAACTGGTTACGCCTATTCACGAGTCCTTCAACAGTGCATCAATATACCCCACAGCCTTGCCAACATTTATGTTTTTTTCATTTTTTTTAACTTGGTCAATTTGATGGATGTGAAGTGGAACCTCAAAATTCCTGCAATTTACATTTCTTTATTTAGTAGTGATTTGGAATTTTTTTCTTATGACCAGAGATAACTTGGGTTATCTGAAAGTGCACTGCCCCTTTGAAATCTGTCTGTACATACACTTAGACAATTTATCAATTGGGGAATGGCTCTTCTCCTTATAACTTTTATTTGGTTCCTTACACATCTTGAAATGAGACCTTTATCAGGAACTGAGGGAATAAGCATGAGAAGAAACAAAATTATAACATTTTGGAGATAACATGATGGTGTATTCAAACAACTCAAAAGAGTCAACTAAAATATTGAAACATTAACTTTTAAAAATTCAGAATCTAGAAGAGACAGAAAGAAAAAAATCAATTTCAAATTACTTCAAAATGTATAAAATACTTGGGAGTCTACCTTCTAAGATGCACAAAAAAAGCTATATAAATATAAACTACTGTTTACAAATAAAGACAACCTAGATAGATGAAAGAATATTAATTGTTCCCAGTCAAGATGAGTCAATACAAAACTGACAATATTACCTAAATTAATTTACTTATTCAGTGCCACATCAGTCAAATTACTAACAGATTACTTAGTAGAACTAGAAAATAATAATGGAATTCATATGGAGGCAAAAAAGGTCAAGACTCTAAAAAGAAGTAAAGAAATTCAGTGGGAATGAAGTGTTTTAGGAGAACCAAATCTTAAACTATAGTACAAAGCAGTAAATTTTTTTGAGAAAATTCTTTTTAATTTTCAGTTTTTCTCCTTAATAGTATTTTTTCCAATTACATATGAAGAGTGTTTTCAGCATTTATTTTTGTAAAATTTTGATTCCAAATTCTTTGTCCCTCTAACCTTCCCCATTCCTCTCCCTAAGATAGCAAGAATCTGATATAGGTTATTCGTGTACAATCATGTTCCACATTAACCATGTTGTGAAAGAAGAATCAGAACAAAAGGGAAAAAACATGAGAAAGAAAAAAAAGGAAAATAGTATGCTTTCATCTGCATTCAGACCCCATAGTTCTTTCTCTGGATGTGGATAACATTTTCCATCATTAGTCTTTTGGAATTGTTTTGGATCATTCTATTGCCAAGAAGAGCTAAGTCGATCAGAGTTGGTCATCACTCGGTGTTGCTCTTACTGTGTACAATGTTGTTCTAGTTCTGCTACTTCACTCAGCATCAGTTCATTTAAGTCTTCCAGGTTTTTCTGAAATCCACCTGCTCATCATTTCTTATAGAACAATAGTATTCCATTGCATTCAGATACACAACTTGTTCAGCCATTTCCCAACTGAAGGGCATCCACTCAATTTCCAATTTTTGTCACCACAAAAAGAATTGCCATAAATATTTTTGAACATGTGGGTACTTTTCTTTTTATGATCTCTTTGTGACACAGAGCCAGTAATTGGACAGAAAAACTTAATGAGGTCTGATGTTAGGAAATGCCTTGGCTGGGGATATGCAAGTAACAAATGCTGGAAGATACATTCTGACGCCTCAGATCAGAGGTTAAGGAGGAAAATAAATCCATAAATTCCTCTAGCCCAGATCCTCCTAGGAGGAAGCCCCTTGGAGTACGATGGAGAAAATGAACACCAGTAGATAGTAATATATCTGAGTGCCAACTGCTCTATTCCTAACACTCTCAACATTTCAGATATTTAACATTCTCTATACTCAATCCTTTCAAAAAACTACTCCATATCATTTGATTCTGAACAAGAATCTCAAAATTAGTCCCCAAAACAAAAGATTTCAAGTTACGAAATATTGCAGAAGCATAGAATTAAGATCATGAATAAAAATGCAGAAAAGGTTTCAAATATTGCTAGATGATTAGCTATAATCAAAGGGGAGAAGCCAAAAGTAAATGGTCCCCCAAAGATAGTCAACAATGCTTGCTACAGAAAAGCTCTTGCAAGCTGGGAGGCCTTCAGCAGCAGTCTGTTAAACTCTAACATGGAAAATCAAGACAATAAGGTAAAGGGTGCACTACTGACTGTTAAACTGTGAGTTTTTACTTTTATTGAAAAAGCAGTTAGCACTAAGGGTGAGTTACATTCAGCTCCCCTGAACTCCCTAATCCACTCCCCCTTCCCATGTATGTGCTTCCTAGTCTTTTCTCCCTGTCATTTACTGCTATGAAGTTTTTCAAGCCAGAACATAAAATTGCAGCAGGCAGCATTTGACCTATCTTTTATTAATCACTTCCCCTTGAACTTTCATAAACTCTAAGAAAAATTGTATAGAGTGAGCCCCAAGTGTTGATTTACTTTCTTTGAATACTTTGAACTGAACGAGGTTGACCTAGGGCACAAAGGCAAAGAAGATGTGCATATGGAACATTAGAACAAGTGCTTCTTTTCAAACTATGGTACAAGTGGAAAGAACTTCAGCTTAGGAGTCAAAGATTCCAAGTTTGAATCCCAGTTCTGCCACTTAATAAGGTCTGTATGGAATTAGGCTCAGAATCAGTTTCCTAATCACATAGGAGGGGGACTTTCACGGACATGTAAAGTTCCCATGGCTCTGAATCTACAGTTTTGTCTTCTACGTGGTGGTGTCCAGGGCATGGCGATCCCACAATCTAGCATATCTGTGTAAAATGATTTGGTCCTCTCTTCATACCAAAAAAGGAGTCTAAATTTTTATGGTATTAAAAGATAAAATATATTGATATTATACAACACTACACATATATTTTCTGCATTTCTGCATTTTAGACTTTTTCTATGTCATCTGTGGCTTCTGCAAACCTCCCAAAACTTCCCATTTAATTTCTTATGACAACCAGAAATATATTAAAACCCCGATAGGGAAAGTCATGATGTGGAAGAGATACCTGTTCAATGAGATGCAACTGCATTGAGTTTATGGCCAGATTCCATTTTCTCTCCTGATAATACAATCTCACATACATTTCCATGGAGAGAACATAGAGAAGAGGAAAAAGTTAGAGACACAAAAAATTAATACATCAACAAGCATTTATTAAGCATCTATTTTGTGTTAGATACTATGCTAGGTAATGAGGTTACACATTCAAAAGTAGAAAACTCCTTTCCCTCAAGGTGCTTGTAGACAACATGTACGTATGTATATATACACAAAAAAGTACATAAAAATAAATATAAGGTAATTATGGGAGGAAACACACTCCTAGCTGTGGTAAACAGGTAAAGCACCATGCAGAGGGTGGCACTTGAGCTTAATCTTGAAGAAGGATTGTAATTCAAAGAGGTAGATGTGAGGAAGGAGTAATTTCAGGCATGGGGCACAGCCAGTCTAAATGCATGAGAACGGGAGATGGAGAATCAATTGTGATAAATATAAGAAAGCCACTTAGTTTTGATGGTGGATTGTATAATGGGAATGAATATGGATTAAGGTTGACTGGAGCTAGGCTGTGAACTGCTCTACATTTACAAACACATCACATATTCAACGAACTATCCTGGCAAAAATGGCCATTTCTCTTTTAGGATGTTAGGATGGCAGGAAGTTCTAAGTTAGAATGGCAGGAAGTTCTAACTCTACCTGAATCTTTCAGATCCATATCTTCACTGATTGTTTCAAATAAATAACAACCAAAATTCATGAAAAGGCATGGCAAGAGGTATAATAAGCAGAGCCTTAGGAGAGTTGTTTCATTCATATGTACAAAGCACAACAGGCACAACTGGTAATAGGTTTCCCATTCAAGTCCATAACTATCATGAAGCCACCTGCATTTGACAACTCTTTGTTGAAGTCTGTTCTGGACTCCCAAATATGACAAACACTCAACTCTCATTTACCAGGGTATTCATATGCTTCCTATTCAGGATGTTGTCCAAGTCACCATGTTTGAAGGTATCAAGAATACTGCCAATCATACCATTTCCAACTACACTGCCCCAAGTACCTCCCATAACCAGAAAGTAAAAGAACTTTTAAGAGTCATTAATCCTTATCTCTGCCTTCTCTCAACTATTTGCACCTCTCTTATAGTTAGTGGTATTCAGGTTTCATCTCCCCTACTAGACTGATGTTCCAATAGACATTAATTGTTGGGTTTTTTTAATTACTCCTTTATCTCCCTCAATACCTACAACAATACAGCTTTGAATGTAGTAGGTATTTAATAACTATTTACTGAAGTGAGTTTATTGCCATTATTCAAAAATAGTTGAAAAAAGGTTCTTTTTTATACTATTTTACTTTTGCCCAGTTACATATCAAGAAAATCTTTAGCATTCATTTTTACTTGATTTTAAGTTCCAATTTTTTCATCCTCCATCCCTGCCTCTTTCTGAAAATGGTAGGCAATTTGATACAGTTTATACATGTGCTATCATATAAAAAAAATTTCCATCTTAGCCACACTTGTGAAAGAAGAAACAGATGCAAAGAAAAAATAAAGTAAGTGAAAAAATAAGCTTCAATCTGTATTCAGAGTTCACCAGTTCTTTATCTGGATATGGATAGCATTTTCCATTGTGAGTCCTTTGTTCTTGGATCACTGTGTTTCTGAGGAGAGCTACGTTTATAGTTGATCCCCAGCTGATCATAATTAATCATCACATAATGTTGCTGATACCATGTAAAATGTTTTCCTGGTTCTGCTCATTTCACTCTGTTGTTCATTCAAGTCTTTCCAGAGTTTTCTGAAATCTGCCTGTTCATCATTTCTATAATAGAATTCCATTACATTCATACACCACAGCTTCTTCAGCCAATCCCCAATTGATGGGCATCTTCTAAATTTCCAATGTTCTGCCAGTACAAAAATGGCTGCTATAAAAATTTTTGTACAGGTAGGTGCTTTTATCTTTTTTATTATCTCTTTGGGATAGAATGGTATTGCTGGATCAAAGCATATGCAGTTTTGTTGCCCTTTGAGCATAATTCCAAATTGCTCTGCAGAATGGTTGGATCAGTTCACAAATCTATCAACAATGCATTAGTGTCCCAATTTTCCTACATCTTCTCCAATGCTTATCATTTACATGAAAAGAGGATTCTTTTTTTTCCCCCCTAGGCAATGGATTTAAGTAACTTGCCTAGGGTCACACAGCTAGTAAGTGTTATGTGTCTGAGGGCAGATTTAAATTGATGTTCTCCAGAATCCAGGGAGGGTGCTCTATGCACTGCGCCACCTAGCTGCTCCTGAAAAAGATAATTCTTAAAGACATTTCTTCACAATTATTTAGTTAGGAAAGGCACTTCTTAAAGATGTAACATAAACAGGGATTTCTCAGAAATAAATCTGGTAGCAAAATCACTTAGAAACATGTAGACGTGGTAAAAAGATACTGAAAGATGTACACATCATTCCCATCAAGGAATCTGATGAAGACATCGAATTTCTTTCTTTTTAATTTCATTTTGTTGAAAATACTCACAAGCATTATTTTCTCTATTACCATACTCCCCCCACCATGCAAGTGAAAAAGAAAAGAAAAAAGAAAAAGAAAACTGTAGTAACATATATGAATATTGAGTAAAGCAAATTCCCTCATTGTCTTTGTACAAAAATATAGAAGATATCCTATTTACCCAAGGAAATCCTTCCCAGTGGGAAGAATCAAGCCCCAATCTAGCATGTAATCATTTAACAAAGCATTGTTGTAATATATCTCTTGCTCAAAAGCTTGATAACTACAAATGCAACTCAATTTCCTCAAAATATGCTGTCTAGATTAAATCAAATGGAAAGAAAATTCAGAGAAAATTTATTTACTCTCAGGTAGCCTACTTCCATTCTTTCAGGTAAAGAGAAACAAATTCATTATTATTAACTGCAAGAATAACTTACATATTTGCATAGTGTAGGCTAAAGAAAAAACCTTGGCAGTCGACAAATTGCATCTGCTTAACACCAAATGAAGCTGCCAAAAAGCATGAAGCAGTGACAAGAACAAAATCATGCTACTTTTGAAGAGTTAATACTTGCACGTCAGCCCCGAGCTATGAAGATTTACACATATTGCACTATAAATGTGGAAATTTCATGAGGAGGAGATAAATAAGTGTCAGCTGACAGGGTGATGAGCAAAGCAATAACTATGATATTTGCACCTATATCAAGAGTAAAGGTAGGAGACCTCTGAAAAGTGAGGAACAGTCCTGGGATGGCAAGGCAAACAAGAGCAAAAGCACCCCAAGAATGGTGCCCTCTAACTTCTCTATGCTACCCCATCCTAGTTTTAATTTCCACTAAAATCCAAAGAATGAAAACTCGTGGGCATTATTTACAAATTTAAAAGTTAAGAAAATGATTATATACTTGTCATGAATTTTGTACGTAATATACCCAAAAGCTCTTATTTTGGATACTAAATCAATAACATTAACAAGTGTATTTTCCCTCAATTCAAGATTGCAATTATAGAAGTGAAAAATGTATACCAAAGCATCAATCATTAGTACTACATGTTGTTTTTAAGAAAACAAACCGTCACACTTCTTGCAGATAACAGTTACAGAAAGTAGCGAATATCCAATATTCTCCTAAGCCTCTTATTCATTGGAAATGAAAGCTCAAATTTTCAGATCAAATTTTCAGAAATAATTGAGCAGTACTACAGAAATGAAAAGTTCAGAAGATGATCCCCTCTGTTTTTTTTTTCTTTAGGGTGGTTGGTAAACCAAATTTTGTTGGCAAATTTTAAGGACAAAATAATTAAGAAAAATCACATTTTAATAAGCCTTATACCTTCAGGGACACTGGAACACTCTAAGTCTCTCTTATATTTTCTCTTTCTATGAGCTTTATGTGATAAAATGTTGGAGCTAGAAGGAGCCTTAAGAATCCAGTGTAGCCTTTCCATTTTATAGAAAAGAGAACTATGGCCCAGAAAAATTAAAGTCACTTATCCCATCTCACACAGCTGTAAATTTTCTTTACAATGCAGCCCACTCTTCAGTTCATGAACCAAATTTTGCTTAAGACAGTATTTCCTTATCCCTTCTCTTGAGTTTTGGAGAGCTTTGAGACTTTTCTCTAATATTTCTTATTATTAGATGAGAAAGTATATTCACAATCATTTAGATTAGGATACTTTCCAGACCTTTTCACCTTGATAAAGGGTAATGAATGGTATGGGGTCCTGATCGGGGAAGAGGCCATGAAATATAGTAAGAAGTGAAAGCCATAAACTTAAACTCTGTGAAAGGTAGAAGACCTGACATGTTGACCTGTCAGAAATCATAATTCAGACATTGAGTCATAACTTAGATACTGTGAAAGATGGAACTCATAACATGGACATAGTGACCAGTTCATGATCTATACACGATCAATACATAAGCCTGTGTTTAGGCATTTTACTCTGACTTAACACCCAACTCAGAAATGAGCTCATTACTAAGCAGAAACCCAAAATATCCACCAATCAGTAGTGATATAATTTATGGCTCCACCTCACTTTTTTCGATTTCTATAATTACCACTGGGCTTTCCTGGGGTCTTTGCAGGGATACATTCATTATTGAGACTATTTCACCTGACAGCCCTCACAAACTGGCCCCTATGCTAAGTAATATACTATGATTATTAAAACCATTTATTAAACTCTATATTTAATCATACTGGAGTGAGTCCTCTGCCTCTTTCTTTGGTATCAAATTAGGTCCTCTGATTGGGAAAGCCAAGAACATCCCAGTTCACAGGGATATTCCTTAGTAAAGACACAGAGTTCTCCTGCAAGGAGAATTCTGCATCCTACAAATGGAATGGCCTAGAATGATTCACTAGATATGCAGATATGTGAGCATTTAACCTTCTGATCCATTGTATTCCAGCAAATTGTTTTTCTGGAAAACAGGGTTAGCTTTGGATTTAAAAAAGAAAAGATACAAGTGGAGAAATCACCATCAACAGAAATAGAAAAGAATAACAGCAATATTATAGGCAGTAGGAAACCAAAGAGCTTAAAAGATACAGACCTTGCCTTTGAAGAGCTTACAATCCAACTGGGAATTAAGTACATGGTCACTTTTAAAAAAATACCCTAAAGATCAAGTGAAATTGTCATATAGCGGGGAGCTTAAATTTTGCTTCCCTTTGGAAGGTAGACTAAACATTTAAGCCTAAAGAATATTTGTGTCGTGTGTCTTCATTCAGATTATTAGCCACTGGAGTCCAGCAAACACGTCTAACCTTATTTTATAGCTTACACTGGCTCTTTATCTCTGCCAGATGGAATTACTATACACTAATGAATATAGAAGAATGTCATAAAAAAACCTTAAATGACAGGATTTGAAAATCCCCCTTTTCGTCTAGAGTCACTAGATCAAGGAGTGAAGGAAGGAAGGAGGGAAACAGGAAGGGAAGGGAAGGGAAGGGAAGGGAAGGGAAGGGAAGGGAAGGGAAGGGAAGGGAAGGGAAGGGAAGGGAAGGGAAGGGAAGGGAAGGGAAGGGAAGGGAAGGGAAGGGAAGGGAAGGGAAGGGAAGGGAAGAAGTAAGGAGGGAAGAAGAAATAGAGGAGAAAGGAAGGAAGGAAGGAAGGAGGGAGGGAGAAAAGGAGAGAAATGGACGTTAATTAGAATGCCTTTTGATATGTTCATGTCTAGGAAGGAAACGAAACTTCGCAAGGATGCTTGAAATTTACTCATAATCCACAAGCCATTTATTAATAGGATGCATCAGCTTTCAGAGAATCCGCTGCATACCGATCCCCCCAGCTATTATTACTCCATCCTCCATCCACCATTGTTTTTTCTACTTTGTATACATATATTTAGTATTCAATTATCGATATAAATACCTACATATCTATCTACATCTATATGTTATTACCTTCCAATCGAAGTAAGTTCTTTGATGGAAGGGACTGTTTTTCATTTATTTTTTGTCCTTGTCATCCTAAGGTCTGAAACACTGTTGTCAAAGTAGGAGATGCTCTGTTTGTGCATACATGAAGGGAGCTTAGTAGAAATTTACCTTTTTTTGTGGAAGAACAATTTCTTGAAAATATGAAGAAATTAGTAGAGCACTAAGACTGATCTAATGGATGCCAACTACAAATTTCAAATCCCTACTTCCTGATGATACTGAGCAGTGAGTTTAATCTCTCTCAGGAAATCAAAACAATTTCTTTCCTTTGCATTTCTTTGCTTGTGAAAGTTGCAGTGAAAACGCTGTTAAAGTGTCATTGATTTCATGGATATGCAAGTAGATACTAATTATTATTGTAAAGAACAATTTAGAGCAATGGAAAATCCTTGATTCCTTGAAACATTTTTATTTGAATGAAAAGAACATAAGCTAGAGGGAAAACACTTTTTTTTTCAGCTCAGAACTACAATCGACAATGCCATAAGAAGATAACTGAACCATCCATTGTTATACAGGTGTTAAAAGAAAGATTTTTCAAAAGTACTTTGGCAAAAACCAACTAACATATCAACTGTGCCTGTTAGGACATACAATATTCTATACTCATGACGGGGCAGCTAGGTAGCTCAATGGATAGGGTACCAGGCCTAGAGTCAGGAAGACTTATCTTTCTGAGTTCATATTTGGCCTCAGGCACTATCTATGTTACCCTAGGCAAACCCTGTTGGCCTTAGTTTCCTCATCAGTACCTTTAAAAAGAAAACCCCAATTTGGATCAAATACAACTGAAAATGACCAAACAACAACAGCAATAAATCATAGGCCCTGACTTTTGTAACGAATGAAAGGAAAAGCATTTTTCTTTTCTCTTCTTCCAAGTTTGTCAAAAGTCTTTATTTGACAATATCATCCTACACTGATTTGCCCTTCTCCAAACTCCTATATCACTTACCATCTACAGCACATAATTTAGCAATTAATCACATAAGGTCTTATATTATTGTGAAGAGCTTAATATGGCTATATATTTCAGCTCTCCCTAAAGAATATAAACTCCTTGAAGGAAATGATTCATGTCTCTTGGCGATGCTAAGCACAGAGCAGATATTCAATAAATAAATCAATGTGAAATGTAATGACACTGATATGTCATGGCAAATCTTTTTTTTTTAATTAAATTCAAACAGCCCTTCCATTACTTAATGTCCCCTGCTGTTTTTGCTTGCCATCTATATGGTATCTCCAAAATCCAAAGTGGAGAATGGGACAGATAAAGCAATGTCCTAGTGTAGCCAGGTGATAGAAATTCTGGAATCTGTGGAATATAATGCTTTGTGTTCACTCAAGAGATACTAAAAAAGAGTAATAACAATGATCATATTCATTCATTTTCCCATGTAAAATTACATTTCTTGCCAAAAGAGATGGGAACATATCAAAGAACAAAATTTTAAAGAGCCAATGCCACCTTACAAACTACCAAATCAACATGTGTCACACCAGGAAAAGGGGGTGGACATATGTCTTTTTAACCATGGTCCTAATCATCAGAAATTTGAGATTTGGGTTGAAGAAATAAAGGACATTCTTACATGTTCCCTAACAAAGACTTGCTTGCCCCTGCCTGGTGCTCAGAAAAGGCCATTAGGAACCCATTATTGGTGAAAAATCATTTTGGGTCGCAGCAGCAAGTTTGCAATTCATTCTCATCAGTTGGGTATTATCTCTATTGTTCGTCCCTTTGAATTCTTCTTCTTCCCTCATCCTTCCAGCCCAGGCAGTCCTGACACAACTTTCTCTGAACATAATTATGCAGCTTACCAAAGGTGCTTCTCCTGTCTCTTTCAAATTCAGATCCTGAAATAAAACAGCAGGAAATAGTTTCATTTGGAAACTTACTCTGGAAAACTACAAAATGGGGAATTTGGAGGAAAATGAGAAAATAATTTGTACAGTAAAGTAAAAGTCCTCCAATAGTTCTGAAGGTTTTCTGTTTTGTTTTAAAAGGGAAGAAAAGGGGATGCTATTCAATATTGTACTCTATTTGTCAATTGTTTGGTTTCCTTACTTTGTAAAATGGGTATAATCAAACTTGTTCCACCTGATTCACAAGGATGTGGGGAAGAAAAGACTTCAAGAGCCTGAAAATGCAATCAAAATAAGAACGTTTGAAACAAAATATAAGTTCCATGAGGGCAGACATTTATTTTTTTCTCATATCACTACTATATGGCACAGAAACTGGCAAAGAACAGGAAATTAATATGTGTTGAACGGATTTGAAATAAAGAATAAGCAAATGTGTTTGAGATTGACAGATTGCATTCTAATATCACAATTGACCTAGTCTGAAATTCAGGAAAATCTGACTTTATGTCACACCTCTGACACACTGTGGCTGTCACACCTTCAGAAAGTCACAAAGAAACCAAAGGCCTAGACCCCCCCTCCTGCCCCCAATTAAACAAAGTAATAATAACAACATGATAGTTAGCACATCCATAGTTCATTAAGATTTAAAAAGCATTTTATAAATACCAACTCATTTTATCACACTGGGGCTCAAGCAAGAGAGGGGAAGGAAGGAAAGAAGGAAGGGAGGGAGGGAGGAAGAATGGAAGGGGAGGGAGGGAAGAAAGAAAAGAAAGGGAAAAAAGGAAGGAAAGAAAGAAAGAAGAAAAGGATAGAAAGAAGGGAAATAAGCATTTTTAAACCCTTCACCAATATCTTATGTTATCCTCACAACATCTATTATTATCCCATTTTTGACAGATGAGGAAACTGAGTCATACAAACATCAAGTGACTCACCCAGGGTCACAGAGGTAGGGAAAATAAGATTCAGGATTGTAACTCTGATATTCCTGGTTCTAAATACAGCACTCTATCCATTGTACCACCTATATAAACACATTTTCTTTCCTAACAAAAAAAAAAATTTTTTTCCTTCCTGTAGTGACTTGCCATAGAACAATCTGAAAATAGGCTGTGAAAAGATAAAAAAAGGAGTGGATAAGAAACCAGAAGAGAAGGAAAAGTATAGTTCCATAAATATCCTAAACTCTGCATTTTCCTTTTGAAGGAAAAAGGCATCCTCTTGATCACTCATTTAGAATTCAAACAGGTTGAGCAATCTCAGTGTATAAATACTCTTTGGTTGTCACACTGGACACTGCATTACAGATAGCCATGTGATAAGATATTGCTGAGTAATACTGTCAACTCTTAGGTGAAATAGCAAACTCTCTCAAGCAAATTATCAGAGGAAGCTATGTGACAAAGCAGATAAGATACTAGAGGTCAAGTTAGGGCTTGAGTTCAAATTCTGAATCAACCCCTTCCTAGTTGTATGACCCTGGGCAAGTCATTCAACCTCTGGTTGCCTGAGTTTCCTCATTTGTAAAATGAGCATAATAATAGCGTTTACCTCCCAGGGTTGCTGTGAGGATGAAATGAGATGACATTTGTAAAGCAGATTTCAAATCTTAAAGGGCTATATAAATTCTATTTATAATGATAAGAATAAATACTTGTGATTGTTAATATTATTGCTATAATAACTCCCCAAGACTGCCCTGAAAAAAACTCTGAATTTTAAGCATAGACCATTCTCAACCCCTTTTTTAATGAAAAGACAAAATCGATGTTAGTAATACTCCTGGAGCCAAGGCTTCCCAGCATGGTGTATAGATAGTTAATGAAGACTTTATATATATGTACATATATATACATACACATATATACATATACATATATGTACATACACATATATACATATACATATATGTACATATATACATACACATACATATACATACACACGCGTATACATATACATACACATGTGTATACATATATACACACATATATACAGACACGTATACACATATATACATATATATACACATATATACATATATATGTATACATATATATACACATATATACACATATATATGTATAGACACATATATACACATATATATATACATATGTGTGTGTATGTGTGTGTGTATATATATATATATATATATATATATATATATATATGAGATGTAAATTTCCATTTCTTTTCCCCAAGTATCCCTATTCTACACAGACTCTATATAGCAACCCTTCCCTTGACCATCTGTTTCTTCTTGGGTTTTAGAATTCTGAGATGCAATAAAGATATTTACAATGAGTCTTGTAGTTGTTTCCTGTTGCTAAGAAACTGGGAGAGGAATAACAGCTCCCATGAATCATCAGGGATCACATTAATTTAGAGTAATTATCTTTCTTAACCTGATTAGAGGGATTTTGTAAAGAACCTAAGATCCCATTTGGAGGCCTGCTCCTCTAAGAACCATGGTGAAGAGCCCATTTCACAGGAGGGGAGAAGCACCTTATTTGCATGGAGATCTGGAGCAGAAATATGGCAATATGTGCTAACTAGACATGAAGAATGACAAGGATGCTTTATCCTCTGATTAGGCTTGGCAACAGGGAGCTAAGTCTCAAAAGGACTTTTCTGGGGAAGAGCATTAGGGAATAGGGAAGAATTGGTTAAATTTTAAACTAATGTTCCTCTTCTTATCACTTCCTATTTCAGACCAACTTGTCTGTTGTCTCCCTTTTTGTTCCTAAACTTCATTCTGAGGGTAATATACCCAAACAAGATCACTGGGCTTGCTATGCAAGTTAAAAGAGGTCATTTTAACCTACAACACCACTCTTGCTAACTAGAGAGAATGACATTAATTTTCTTGTTACCCCTCTGACCTTGGAATCAAACACACTGACTTCTGGCAGACTGATGAGTCCCTGACGTCCATTTTAAGGGAGCCTAAAGGCTGAGCTTTGGATGAGATTTGGAAGACTAAGTTCAAGAAGTGGAGTTCCAGGTCAGTTCAGGGTTGTTTTACCACACCCTGTATACAAAATATTTCAAGCCTGTTCAGTGGCCCTTCAAGTTCCCAGTGTAAAAATGCACCGATTCTTTAAACTGGCCATCATCTGGGGAGAAAGATAGCATCTGAATAATTTGTGTAAAGACCACAAAGATTTCCTACCGCTTATCTAATTCACTTTCTTTTCTTGTTTTAAATGTGGGAAAATCCCACAAAAAAAAAAAAAATAACTGAGAAGGGAGATAGTTATTAATCAGAAAACCTGACTTGACATAGTAAATGAAGGTTTGAAAAGCACTTTAGGAAAGTCAGCACAAGAAGCCAGACCTCCAGTACCTGGGGTCTCTTTTCTTTCCACTGTACCAAACTGTCCAGTTTTGTGCTAACAAAAAGAAAAACAAATCTTTATCAGGCCTTTCTCCATTTCAATTTTTGGTAAGTGTATCCTAAAAAACATCTAGAACTCTCAGTCATTAAGTCCTGCAGCTGGATTCTAGGTTGGGAAATACTTCAAGAAGAAAATCACTTATAAGCTGTAATAATGGAAAGTGTAAGGGCAAGAAAACAATACTTAGGAGAGGTATGAACCCATTTTCTGGACTGGAGTCAAGTATACGAAGACTGAATGATTTTATACTCCACAGAGTAGATGCATCTGGTGTGGCACATACACACACACACACACACACACACACACACACACACACAAACACACACACACACACTAAGAAATGTTAGGACCAGAATGAAAAAGCCAATCTACTACTAACAAGGAGACCACAAGGTTATTAAAAGGCAAAGAAAAATGTGGCAGAATAGCTGCTCCTGGAAACCTTGGAGAAATGAATTCTGTTTATACTCCAGAGAGATCACTGCATAAATTCTAAGTCTGGGTGACAGATCTGAAAAAACCCAGGGAAACCCAGGACCATTTGGAGCTTTAGGGAAATTCCTGTCCTGTTGAGTATATATCAAAAGCAACTACTTTTCTTATCAGGAAGATCTAAGTTCCTTTCTCAGGCACTTACTAGCTGCATAATCTGGGGCAAGTCACTTGCCCTCTCTTGGCCTCAATTTCTTCATCTATAAAGTTAGAATGATTAATAATAATATTAATAACCAACATTTATATAGGGCCTACTATGTGTTAGGCACTATGCAAGGCTCTTTACAAATATTATCTCATTTGATAATAGCACTGACTTCATGGGCTAAGGACTGACTTAGATGACATATGTAAAGAGTTTTGCAAACCTTAAAACAATATATAAATGATAATGATGATAACAACGATACTTTATTTTCCAGGGAGGCCAAGGGAAGGTGTTCACTCTTCTAAGGGTCCTCATCTAGAGAACCCCAAGAAAGGGCAATCACATTCTGGATTATGTAGAGGGGTGTGGAAGATGTGTTTTATTCCTCAGGCTTCCTAAATTGACTTGAAGCTTCCCAAAGAGGAACAGCACTCTCAGAAGAGAATTCTCACATCTTTAAGTACAGATTAGACAGAGAGCTCAGCTGCCTGTTGTTTGCGAACAAATAAAACATTTCTGTGTCCACTTCAGACTAAATCTATGCATCCCAAGTATGTCTTAGGTCTGTGCAGGGAAGGAGGAGGAGGAAGGAAATAAGCATTCATATAGCATCTGATATGTACAATATCAGCCATTGTACCCAAGCCCTTTACAAATATTACCTCATTTAATCCTCACAATGCCTCTGTGGGTTTACTCATTTTAAAGTTGAGGAAACAGAGGCAAAATGATTCACCCAGGGTTACACACAGCTAAAAAGTATCTAACACTGGATATGAACTCAGATCTTTCTGACTCTAGACCCAGCAATCTATGCACTTAACCACCTAACTGAAGTAGAACTGGAATTTGGATGCTTTGAGTGCTCTTTTTCTATTCTTCTTCCCACCTTTCTTCCTATATCCTCCTACTTTCTTTTCCATGATGTTACCAAAACCTTCTGTCAAGAAAGGACCTGATAAACTGGGTATGAACACTTAATAAGGTTTAATGCACCATCACTCCCCAGGAGCTTTCATATTCTCAAAGCAAACAAAGTCCTGCTTTGACTTAAGTCAAAGGACTAAAGCTCTAATTGTATAAATATAGAAATTCACTAGTTGGGTGAGATGACATTTGTGTGGGGGTCAGGGTGAGCAGAGGGGAGAATAAGATGCTTTCTTGGTGGCCCTGATATTATTACACAAAGAGGTTACTTCACATCATCTTCCTGTGAGGGTAGCCTGGACCAGAATCAAACTCTGACATTTTCATACTTTAAATTGGGAACATCCAACCATATTGTGTACATTAACAACAGTGTATACTGGGACATGGTATAGGAATTGTATAGTTATCGTAGAATTATTATACCTATGTAGAAGAAAGAAAGAGTACTTGGCATAATGAATACAGAGCTGACTATGACGACAGAAAGACCTAATTGTCAAAATTTTGATACCCACTGCCTGTTTGACCCAGGACAAGTCACTTGGCCCCTTATTGAGCCCTGAGAATTCAATAACCTTTAAGTTTCAGAGCAGGTACCCATATGCTTTCTTAAAGGGCATTTCCTTCTTGAGAGTTCTTCATACTAATTAAATCACAGGTCCATTCCAAAAATTAAAATGTGCAGCAACAACAAAAGTGGCGATTTCTAGAAGAAGCTCAATGCTGCTCTATTTACAAATTCCTAAAAGGATCACTTCCACCTCCAGGGTGTTCCCTTCTCTTGCCCTGGGCCACACAAAGAGAAATTTGCATTAGTTCTTCTCCTTGACCACGACCCAATAAAAAGTCACAAAGAGAGGACCCTTTTGATTCCTCATATTTTCTGCCCAGATTTCCAGGGGTGTCACTCCTACACTTGTCAGAAGTGTTCAAATTCACTTTGCAAGTGAACATCAAACAGGTGGGTGTAAAATAAGACCAGGAGAAGCTCATCTTCACTTGGCTCCAACCTGCTCAGTGCTGTGGAAGGTGGCCAAACCATGTCTCCTACACCGAGTACCAGGCTGGTAAAGGCTCCATTAAAAACACTTCAGATCTCATTAAATCCAAGCACACAATGCCAGAAGGAGTAGCTGCAGCCAGCCTTAACTTTCCACTCTACGGGATTAATTGAAGGCAAATGACAAGATTATTCTACAGGTCTGTAAATTTCAATTCTGTTACTACCTTATGGAAAATGAAGGAAGGGGAAAGGGAATGGGAAGGGTAGGAAGTAAACAAGCTTCTGTTAAGAGCCTGCTATGTACCTGGCAGTGTTAAGCATTTTACAAATATTATCTCATTTGATCTTCACAACAAACTTGGTGGTAGGTGCTAAAATTACTCATTTTACAGTTGATGCAACTATGGCAGAGGTAAAATGACTTGCCGTAGGCTTACATAGCTAGTACTTGAGGCCACAATTGAACTCAGGTTTTCTTTACTTTAAGCCCAGGGTATTTATACACTGCTCCACCTAACTGGGTTGGTGAAGAAGCAGCATAAACTATTATCCCTAGTATCTCAGAGATATTAAAAACATCTGTAAAGTGTTTGTCTACTACAATGCAGTGTTCAGATCAATAGATCATAGTCTACAAAGGACTTAAAATTAGCAGGCACCCTAGGTCCCATTTTCTCCAATTATCTCATTTTATGGATGAGGAAACTGAGGCCTAAGAGAAGGCAGAATGGTACACCTATGTGACAGAGTAGAGTGATAAGGAAGCCTGGAGTCAGGAAGATTGGAATTCAAATCTGGCATCAGATATTTACTAACTATGCAATCTTGGGCAAGTCATTTAACTCATTTGCCTCAGTTTCTTTAATTATAAAATGGGCATAATAACAACACCTATCTCCCAGGGTTGTTGTAAAGTTCAAACGAGATAAGAATTGTAAAGCACTAAGCATTACATAGTATAATATTCTATAAATGTTAGGGGTGGCGAGGTGGTACAGTGCACAGGCCTGAAAGTCAGCTGAATCCTGTTCAAATCTCACCTTTCACATTTACTACATAAACCGTGAGTAAGTCACTGAATCTCCTTTGGCTTTTGATTCTTCAGTTGTAACATGAAAAGGATGGACAGAATAGTCATTAAGGTGCTACTTGGGACAAGTATTCAGACTGAAGTCATTCAACTCCAGGACTCTTTCAACTATACCATAATACCTGCTAATTATAGCTTCCTCATAACAGAGGTGGGGCAGCTAGGTGGCACAGTGGATAGAGCACTGGGCTGGGATCAGGAAGACTCATCTTCCTGATTTCAAATCTAACCTGCGAGATTTACTATGAGACTGAGGACAAGTCACTTAACCCTGTTTGTCTCAGTTTCTTCATTTGTAAAATGAGCTGGAGAAGGAAATCACAAACCACTCCAATATCTTTGCCAAAAAAACCCAAAGTCATAAATAGACACAATTAAAATCACTGAACAACAACAACAATAACCTGAGGAAAAAGTTCTATGATACAACAACACACAGAGCTATGTAGCATAAGAGAAAAAACTAGCCATCTATAGCATCATAAGCAAGAAAGAAAAGACTCAGAATTGGGATGTTGTATTATTTGAAATCAGCAGACAAGACAAATGGGACCAGATCTATGCACTCTCTTACATCCTACTTGTATATAAAATAATAATCCTACACTATTTTAAGAATATGTAACATTGTCCATATGGACTATTCCTTTCATGGATGTTGATCATAACCACTCTAACGTAAGAGGTTTTTTTTTTAATTTTGCTAATCCATGGCTAACATTACAAAACATAAAAAGTGATAAATGTTGGAGAAGACATGGGAAAATTGGAACACTAACACGTTGTTGCTGGAGTTGTGAATTGATCCAACCACTATGGAGAACAATTTGATACTATGCTCAAAGAGTTTCAAACTGTGTATCCTTTGACCTAGCAATACCACTATCAGGTTTGTATCCCAAAAGAAATTAAAAAAAGGAAAAAGGTTCATATGTACAAAACTATTTATACCAGCTCTTTTCTCATGGCAAAGAATTGGAAATTGACTTTACTTTACTCACATGTAAAAAGACATAGAGTCTCAGAGAACGAAGGAATCAAACTCTTATTTTCCTGATAAATAAACTCAGGACTGGAAGCCACCGTCACTTAGTTAGATGGCAGAATACTATGAAGCATTATTAGCAAATACTAGGCTTCCTTGAAGCATTATTAGCAAATACTAGGCTTCCTTGACCACCGAGCCCTTATACTCAGCCACATTTACCCTAAAGCTGGCAAACAATAAAATGTTCACAAACTCTTATTTGAATTATACGTGAAAGTTCAAAGTTCAACATTTCCTACCTTCCAAAAGACTGTGGCAGAGAAATGGAAATCCTCTGAGAAATCCCTGGAAATCTGTTTGCAAGAAGGTGTTGAAAAGAAAGATTTCCTTCATTCATCCTAAGATTTATTCTAACATTTCCTTAGTCATTCTGCCTTCAGTGAGCTGGATAATATCCTGAAGGCACTAGTCTGAGAAACAGCCTTTTCTGTGGAAAACAATGTAATCCCCAGCTAATTCTCTATTTTAGGGGCAGACAGAAGAAACAATCTCTGCCTCATCCTAAGCAAGTTACTTTTCACATTATAAAGACCACCTGCTTCTAGTTCACAGTGATAGTGAATGGGGTAGAATGCAGAGTTTTTATTTTCTTTTGTTACAAATCTATTTTATCATAGAAAACTATCATCAAAAGGACAAATTCCTTTTATTTTCTCCCTTTGGGCCAATGGCAGATAAGAATTTTGTCCCCCTTGTATTGACTTTGCTTAGTCCTTTAAGTATTAGGCAAAATTATTCCTTCACAGTTTGTGCTTATAGCATAAGCACTAGCAAACTCAGGGATCTCAGAGGCTGGATGGCGGCTACATCCTGTCTAAGAGTTCTTGTCCATGGTGGCCTAGGACATCTAGATTTTCTTTAGTCTGTCTCAGCTCAGATGAGTCCTTCTTTGTGCAATAATTTCCACTACCAGGGAAAAAGTTAATTATCAAACAAAACTTGCTAGAAGACCCTGAAGTATACCAGAATAGTCCTAGGGTGAGACAAAAACTCAAAAATTAATCCATTCTGATGGATTCACACAGAACTAAATAGTCTTCTCTAATCCAGACACTCTTAGCCAAGACAAAAATGTGGCTACAGGATCTGATAGCTAAAAACATGGGAATAACATACTCAAGTCTCAGTATAACTTCCTGGTGGTCTTGTTTCAACTATCAATGATTGATGGTCAGATACACATCCTTTAAAATGCCCAGAAGAGAAGCTTATACACACAAAATTACCTCCAGACAGCAGGGCAGATTTAGATTTTGGTTTTATACTGCAGTCAGCAGGCGTATGTGGCATATAGTAGGCACTTAATAACTGTCTGCTGAATGTAAGAGAATACCTGGAATTAATATTTATTAAGCACCTACTATGTGCCAAGCACCATGCTAAGCACTGGAATTAATAAGTATAACTGATTGAAAAAAAAAGATGTATAGTGTTACTTCATATGAAATGGTCTGATAATTCCATCATCATCAGAATAAACCACTTAGTTATCCCTCATGAATTGGGGACTGTATTTTTTTAGCCCCAAATATACCCTTTAGGGAATGTAAATTCAAACATTTCTTTTTAAATACATACCATGCCTCTTCAGTTGTAAAGTTAAAAAGATAAAGGTTTGTGAAACATTTTAATGAAATGAGATTTGAGTGTTGGCATTATTCACTTAACATACATTTATTAATTATTTAAAACTCTATTAATGTGCTAGACAATGATTTACAAGAGATTCAGAAACAAAAATGAATAAATTTCTTCCTCAAGTATACCACAGCTACCAAAGACCCAGAAAGAAGGGTTCTAGCTATTCCCCAAATTCCTCAGCATAGTCAAATGGTTCAACATCAGAAACAGAAGGGATTTTTTTCAGTGGAAATGATGGTACAGAAGAGGCATTATTACCTTCTTTGATATTGTCCCCTATGAGATCTCTCTATCTGAATGAGAGCTGAAACTTCCATGTATGTTACCTCCCCCATCAGAATGTAAGGTCCAAGAGCTGAGACTGTGTGACTTTTCTACTTGTATCCCTAGTTATCAGAAAATGTTTTACATACACTCAGCATTTAATAAGTGTTTCATTCATTTATTCATTCATTCCTCAAGGAACATTCATTGAGTTAGGAAGAGCCATTTATAATACATATATAATAAAATACAAAACAATTTGGAGGAGGGCAAGCCCTGGTAAGCAAATGTCATCTTTAGCAATGCCCCCAAAGAAGCTCAATTTTTACCCTTCAGATAATGTGGTTCATTCGTGACAAACTTTAAAATGCTATACAAACATGTGTTATTGCATATGTATTATTGTGCATATTTACTTATTATTTTATGTGTTTTTTTAAATTTGTTACTAATCTGTGGAATAAAACAAGTATTTCCATAACATAGTACAAAAAAGATAATTACACATGAAACTGTGAATCTATTATCTACAAGTTGCTATTCCTTTTAAATGTATAAGGAAGTTATGAAATTTTCAATTTTTTTCCTTTTTTCTTCCTCTCCCATCACCACCATAGAGATGACGATCAGAAACAAACAATATATATATAATGTGTATACATGTCATATTCACATACATACACATACATACAATATATTATATACATATATATATGTAAAGTTATTTTATACATACTTCTATTTATAAGGTCTTTCTCTGGATGCAAATATTATCTTTCTTCATATGTCCTTTACTGTTAATTTGGGTGTTTATAATAGTCAAAATAACTTATTTACTCAAAATGTTTTGTTTATTTAGTTCTACTTACACTGTACATTCTATATTTTGATTTTATTGTTATATTGACATGTATTCCATATAGACAGTACAACTATATGCTGCATATGTACATGTGTATGTAATATATTTTTATTATTATTATTTCTAATTTAGAGGCAACTCAGTGGTGCAATAAATAGACCTGATTTAAAATACTACCTCAGACACTTCCTAAGCTGTGTGACCCTGGGCAAATCACTTAGCCTCTACCTGCCTCAGTTTCTCCAAATGAAAGATGAAGATAATAGTATCACCTACTGCCAAGGGTTGTTGTAAGGATAAATTGAAATAATGTTTACAAAGTGTTTTGCAAAAGTAAAGTGTTATGCTAGCTATCATTGCTGTTATCATTATTTCAAGGATAACAAAGAGAAAAAGAAAGGAGGAAGAGTATCTCAATGGATTCCTTTGTCACAGGCTTATACATGACTAGTTCCTGTGCATGGGTGATATTTAACACTTACCTTAGGATGAGAAGTCTAATATGCAAAATTCTTAATTCAAAAGAGCTCTGATTTCATCAGTCAACTCCCTCCATCCATGGATCAACAAGCAATATCTGTGATCTAATAAATTAGTCTTAAGGGGTTGCATGAGTTGAACTCCAGCCATAAAACAATTTCCATGCCACATTTTTTATGGTGTTCTCAAAGCTATATAATTTCTTACTATTCCTCTGAGGAGGAGCTGACATAAAAGCAGACATACAAAGATAGTATATGCAAGACGAATTGGTAAATATTATACATATACAAGTCAAAACTGGAAAAGGGAGATGTGGTAATAGATAACTCCAAAAGATACTTGCCTCAATTACAAATACCACCACTACCTTTTTAGATTCTCATTATAAAAACCTAATGGCCATTATAAAGTCATTGAAAACAAGATCATTATTAAAAAAAAAAACATTAACCTTATCACATTGGAGAAAGACTTTTGTGAGGAAGTGAGCAAATGTTATTACTTAAAAAGTATTATTTATACCCCTAGCTTTTAATTATCCTCTACTATTTTAGTGAATTTTTGCTGGTAGTTGGACAGATCTTAACTCATTGATCTTTTTTTTTAAATCTTGCTTAACTCTTATCAGTGTTCTCCCATGAATCCTCCCAATACAATGGACACAATGTGACCCCAGATAACTCGTTCAGTGACATCTATAGATGATGTACCCAATGGACTTAGGTTTCTTCACATTTTGTGGGCACAGTAGAACATATGCATGGGCTGCCCATCTGTTATCCCCTGCTGTCCCATAATCTATGTAATAATGCTTTGTTTACATTTCCTAATGGCATAAATTACCATTTTCTTCAGATCATACTTATAATGAAACATTCTCACTGAGGCAACTGAATGATGCTTATTGGGTATTTTATTCTGGAACTAGCATGGTACCATAGAGAATAGGGAATTAGGAATCAAAAAGCTTACCTTCCAATAACTGCTCTATGTCTTCCTACCTATTAACCTTGGGCAAATCACTTCCCTGCTCAAGGCCTCAGTTTCCTCACCTATAAAATGAGAGGATTAGGCTACAAGGACTATTTAGTTCTAAATCTATGAGCCTATGAATTTCCTTCACTTTTTACTTTCCCTAGCAGTGCTACCTTGGTGACACAAAGATATTGGCCACACTATTAAGTCACAAACTGGGATGAATGTGATATGATCAATGATACACCTAGGTACGATGATACTGGGGTTGATCCTTATAAACAGCCCAAATGTAAAATATATATATTCATGCAAAAAAAATGACTAAAAGAAAGATCTTAGACAAAAATATACAGTATGTAGAGATATTATATAATAGTTGGCTACAGATAGATAGATATAGATAGATATAGATAGAAAGACAGACATATAAATACTTTTGTTAGAAATAATGGAGGAGAAAGAGTGCATGAAGAAGAGCTAGAGAAAAAGCAAAGGGTGGTAACAGGAGAACCCTAGATTACATAGATATACATTATAAAGCAGGGGATAGGAGAGAGAGCAGGGTGTTTTTAGGCTGATGGCTATTGGAGAAAGTAGATTGTTGACAAATCAACTACAAAAGACTAATGTAAGTCTATATTTGTTCTTACTGAAAAAAAGTAAGAGGAAACTAGATGGCAGGAGAGAGAAATAGACTAGAGTCAAGAAGACTGGAGATCAAATCCAGCTTCAGACACTTACTAACTGTGTGAGCCTGGCAAGTCACTGAATCTTTGTTTGCCTCAGTTTCCTCATCTGTGAAATGGGTAAAATGAAGAGCATGGAGATAATAAATTGTTGTGAAGATCGAATGAGATGACCACGTTTCTAAAGTGCTTTGCAAACTTTATAACGCCATGTAAATGCTGAGTATTATTGTAGAAAGCAGCCAGATGGCACATTGTGGGTTAAGAACCCTGGATGTGGAGTGAAGAAGAGTTCAGTTTAAGTCCTGCTTCAGATACTATCTAGTTGTGTAAGTCAGGACAAGTTAATCAACCTCTCTCAACCTTAGTTTTGCTTATATTTAAAATGTGGATAATAATATCGACTACCTCCCAACATTGTTGTAGGGATCAAATGATCCTTACATATGGGCAGTACTTCAAAAATCTTAAACTGCTCTATACATACTAGTTATTATTATTGATTATGCAGAAACTTATTTCAGACAAGTCCAACAAAACTCTGCCGTTATACTATTTGCTACATAGTAAATGGAATTTAAACTATAAAGTACAATATACATTTTATATAGTTAATTTTGAGAGGAAATATAAACCAAGTTTCCATTTTGTAAAAGAAGTTTAAGAAAAAATTTTGGAGAAAATTCAGATTGAGGATAATCTCTGAATGATTTCTACCATTACTAATGATTAAGAATAGGCATTTTTTTTAATGGTTTGTATATCGCAGAATATTTTGGTTTTTTGGACCCCAGGTAGATCAATTTTTCTTATATTTTCATTTGATCTTTTAAAAAGAGATATATTTTGAAAATCTGTTTTCTTTTGTCACATGGCTAATATGAAACTATGTTTTGCATGAGGACACACGTATAATCTGTATCAAATTGCTTGCCTTCTCAAGGAGGGAGGTAGGGAGGAAGGGAGAGAATTTGGTACTCAAAATTTTTTTTAATTTTGAAAATGTTTTGCATGTAATTGAGAAAAAAATAAAATAAGAGAAAAGAGAGGTGAAAATGTTTTTATATGTCTAGATTTTGCAACTTTATACCTGATACCAAATGATGGTATTTCAAAAATTTATAAGAATGGCAAAAGTTAGATCTAAGAAGAGTTCCCTGTATTTATATCTCAGAGCCTTCAAATATTAGAACAGTAAGATGTGCACCTCAGCTAGAGTGCCCAGTGCCTATTAAGCTCAAATAGTCTATTTTTATACAAAAAAAAGAAGTTTTCAGAAAGTACAAGTCTGCATAACCTGTTCATAAGGTGACAGTACTTGGAGTTACTGTACAATATGAAATTCACACAATCATTTCCAGCTTCAGTGTTCTTATCAAGGGGCAACTATAAACTTACAATTAAAGTTTTCTGGCAGAACCACTAATAGGTGTCAAATTTTTGAACCACTTAGATGCTTTATGCTAAGTATTTCTGAATGTGTTCTGTACTTGCTGATTTTTAAATAAACCTTTGCAGAAGCATATCTTCATTATGTAGGATGGATGGTAATTTACCCAATAAAGGAGCCAAAGGCATTATTATGTCAAGGATTAGACGATAGAAGTCAGAAATAGTCCCTGGCCTTTATAACAGGAGTTTCCAAGCAGGTATACCTGTTTATTCTTGTACTGCACTTCTTCCTGCTCCTTCTATATTTGTATGTATTTGAGATGAAAGGTAGACACAAATAAACTTGGAGTTACAGTATTTCAAATAAGAAGAGATCTAAGAGATCATTTCATACAATTCCATTCTAAAAGTAAAGAAACTGAGGCCCAGAACCATTATTTGTACAAATAATGTGGCCATTTACTTGTGGAATCAAGACTCAAACACATGCCTTTTGATGGCAAGTCTAAAGGATCTTTCCTACACTATGGTACTTCCTGGTACCATGTGCAAATACTGTGTGTGTGTGTGTGTGTGTGTGTGTGTGTGTGTGCTGTGTGTGTGTCTGTGTGTTAGTTAATTGAAACAGAGTAGTTTAATGAGAAAAGCCTTGAAATAAGAGGAAAGGCGACCTTCCTGTCCCTGCCAATAAGTAATATGAATTTTGGCAAAAAAAAAAATCCAACTTCAAATTATGAACCTCAGCATTAAACCACTATTTAAGGAAGAGGTGCATGGTATAGTTCTTCTATATTTTAGTATCTCTCCCTCTTCCTTTTCTGTATATGTTCATTCTTCCTTGACATCTTTCCTGTCTATCTTCTCTTTCTACTCACATCTCATTCTTTGCAGTCCAGTATTTCCTGGTTTCCTCCATTTCTCTCCAATATTATAAATTTAGAAAGAAAGTGAAGACTGAAGTGTAGGATAGTAGAAAGAACATAACTTGGAAACAGGTAAAATCTCAGTCACCATTTAACTTCATGAGCATCCTAACCATGTAGTCATAGGCAAGTATTTAGAATTAAAAGGACACAGTTTTAAGACTTTAAGGTATCTTAGAGGGTTTCTACTCCAACACTCTCATTTTCCAGATGAGAATATTGAGACCTAGGAGGATTAAGTTATTTGTTCAAAATCACAAAGGAGGAAAATTGGCTTAGCTAAATTTTGAATTTAGAATCTCTGACTTCCAATCTAATCCCTGCTTACTGTACCAAGCTGTCTTAATCTCTTGGCCTCTGATTCCTTATCATATAAAAATGATAATAATAACACCTGTAGTACCAACATCACAAGGTTGTTAAGAGAACCCAGGAAAAGGAGGAGGTAGCATTTCATTTTCTCCTTGCATCCCCATTATTTGCTAAAATGTCTGACACAAGGAAAGATTTCTTTGACATTTCTTTAAATGAACTGAACTGAAGTGATACTATACCATATACAATGCTTTCCAAACCTTAAAGTACTTTCTAAGTGTAAGCTATTATTATCATTGACCTAAAGAGATGACACAAACAGCAGAGATAAGATACTGCCACTATATGTTTTTTTAAAAATTTATCTTATGGAATAAAACAAGCATTTCCATAACATAATACAATAAAAAATGAAACACAAAACTGCAAATCTACTATGCACTATTTGCTATTCTTTCAAATATACAACAAAATAAAGAAATTGCTTTTTTTCCTCAGCTAATTCCCCAACCCTAGAGATGGCTACCATTATACACACACACATGCATATATACATATATGCATGTGTATTAAAATTATTTATACATACTTCTATTCAAAACTTTTTCTCTAGATGTAAATAATCTTTCTTCATATATCCTTTACAGTTATTTGGGCATTTACAATAGTCAAATTAATCACTCAAAGTCATTATTAAAACAATATTGCTGTTACTGTATACAACATTCTCTTTTCGTTCTCTCATTTTGCTCTTCATTATTTCGCAAGTCTATCCAGGATTTTCTTTTTGTTTTCTTCCTTTATCTTTTTTAAATAACTAATTTATTTATTTTTAGTTTTCATCATTCACTTCCATAAGATTTTCAGTTTTAAATTTTCTTCCCATCCCTCTTCTACTCCCTCCCCAAGACAGCATGCAATCTATGTAGCTCTACTTACACACTCATATCATACACATTTTCACATTAGGAATGATGTAAACATTATTAGAACTAGTGAAAAGAACCATGAGAAAGAAGAAACAAAAAAACAAAAGAAAAGGAGAGCAAAGAGTATGCTTCCATCTGCATTCAGACTCCAAAGTTCTTTCTTTGTTGTGGATTACATTTTCCATCATGAGTGTTTTGGAGCAAGATCCTAGCTTGCTGAGATGAGATAA
The DNA here is from genome assembly GCF_003287225.1 of Phascolarctos cinereus. Lineage (NCBI taxonomy): Eukaryota > Metazoa > Chordata > Mammalia > Diprotodontia > Phascolarctidae > Phascolarctos > Phascolarctos cinereus. The sequence continues at coordinate 59,191 of NW_027555902.1, forward strand.
GTCTATAAAATCAGTCATCACACAATGAGTTGGTTGCTGGTTCTACTGGTTCTCCTCATTTCACTCAGCATGAGTTCGTATAAGTATTTCCAGTTTTTGAAACATATTGTGGGATTATGGTTCTTAAACCACTCTGCTATCTCTTTCTTCACTTCCATTTTATGGGATAGTTCATCCCATTCGCATTTGCAGTTATCATCACTATCTGTGTGTCTTTCCATTCTATTTTCCATTCTGTTTATGCTTTTTTCTCTCATTTCTCACTTTCCACCCTCACTAGAGTTCTAATTTTGACCACACCTTCCCTCAGTCTGCCCTTTCATCTATCAGCTCCTTCTCTTTTCTTCCCCTTTGCCCTTAACTACTTTGTCTCTCCCTTCTATCCATTCCATCCTTTTTTTCCCCTTTCTCCTCCTATTTCATATACAGTAAGTTAGATTTCTATACGTAGTTACGTTTATGTTATTCCCTCAAGGAGACAAATCTGATGAGAGTAAGGTTCAAACAATACTCATCTCCCTCTCTTCTTTCTCTCTACTGTAATGAATTTTGTGCTTTTTCGTGATGTAATATACCCTTGTTTGCCTCCTCCTTTCCTCTTCTCCCAGAACAATCCCTTTTACCACTTAGATTTTTTTATCATAGATAAAGGCAGCCCAAATCCTCTATCTTATATATACCCTTTTTAAATGTTGTAATAAAGATACAGTTCAAGAGTTACAAGTGTCATCTTCATTATAGGGATGTAAATGGTTCACCCTTATTAATATATTTTTTTCTTTCCTGTTTACCTTTTTATGCTTCTCTAGAGACTTGTATTTGAAATAAATTTTCTGTTAGCTTTGGTCTTTTCATCAGGAAGGTTTGGAAGTCCCTATTGCATTGAATATCCGTCTCCTCCCCTGAAAGATTATGCTTAATTTCGCTGGGTGGTTAATCATTGGTTGTAATCCAAGCTTCTTTGCCTTATGAAATACAGTATTACACACCCTCCAGTCTTTGAATGTAGAAGCTGCAAGGTCCTGTGTAATCCTTACTGTGGTTGCATGATATTTGAATTGTTTGTTCTGGATGCTTGCAGGATTTTCTCCTTGACAAGGAATTCTGGAATTTGGATACAATATACCTTGTGTTTTCAATTTGGAATCTATTTCAGGAGGTGACCAGAGGATTCTTTTGATGACTATTTTACCTTATGATTCTAGGACCTAATGTCAGTTTTCCTAGATAATTTCCTGAAAGATGCTGTCCAGGCTATTTTTTTTTCATCATGTTTTTTAGGCAGACCAATCATTTTTAAATTGTCTCTCCTGGATCTATTTTCCAGGTCATTTTTGAGGTTGTTTTCCCAATAAGGTATTTTACATTTTTCTTCTATTTTTCATTCTTTTGTTTCTGTTTTACTGATTTTTGATATCTCATAGAATCATGAGCTTTCACTTTCCCAATTCTAATTTTTAATGAATTGTTTCCTTCTATTAGATTTTCTACATCCTTTTCATTTGGCAATTCTACTTTGTAAGGAGTTGATTCTTTGGTGTACTTTTCCCCATTTGACTAATTGTATCTTTAAGGACTTGTTTTCTTCAGTGCTTTTTTTTTGCCCAATTATATTTTTTAAGGACTTGTTTTCTACAGTCAATTTTTGTCCTTCCTTTTCAAAGCTATTGATTCTCTCTTGCATACCTCTCATTTCCTTTCCCAATTTTTCTTCTACTCTCTTATTTGACTTTGAGAATCCTTCTTGAGCTCTTCCAAGAAGGGTTTTTGGGCTTGACACCAGTTCATATTCCCATTTGAGGTTTGGGATATGGGTATATAAACAATGTTATCCTCTTCTGAATTTGTGCATTGTTCTTCCCTTTCCCACAATAACAATCTGTTGTCATTCTCCATTTCTGCTTTTTGCTCCTGGCATTTACCTATTCCTGACTTTTAAGGTTGAGTCTCCTTCTGGAGCACAGGAACACTGACCCAAGCTTCTTATGCTGGGAGCCTGGGAACGGTCACTGGCTTTGTGTCCTGGGGCCTCAGGTGCTGGCAGCTGGAGACTGTAGGTATCTGGTAGCTAACCTGGTACTGAGCTCGGGTCAGCAGCACTGGAGCTCTTGGATGGAGGGTGGGGAGTTCTCCCCTGGGGACACCTGTTCACCCAGGCTTCTTAAAGCACTCCAATGATTGGCTGCTGGGGGATGTCTGCCAGACTGGAGTTGTGCTGAAGCATTGGGAAATTTGTCTCATGGAGAATGCTGGTGCATGGGAGCTGGTATTTTCCAGTTACCTGCCTCTCTGGAGGCACTTGGAGTGGGCGTGTGGGATTCCTGTGTGGTGGTTGCCTGTCCCACCACCCTGAGTCTCACCCCTGGTTTGCTGAGGTGGGACTTGCCGACAGCTTGGTGGGATGCTTCCAGTCCTGTACTGCTCCCCTCACCCAGAGAAAGAAGGGCCTTTCCCATTAACCCCCAAGCTTCATGGGCTACAAGACTGTTGCAACTTCTCTTTTTGCAGGCTCAACTGTTCCAGGGTTTTTCCTGGGTGATATTTTCTGGGCTTTAAGAGATCAATAAGGCAGATTGAGAATGACTTACTTCTTACTCTGCCATCTTGCTCCCAGAAGTCCAAGAACCCATATTTTTCTAAGATCACTGAGCTGATCAATTCTTATACCATAGTAGTATTCCATCACAATCATATACCATAACTTGTTCGGCCATTTCTTAATTGATGGGCAACCTTTCAGTTTCTAGTCCTTTGCCACCACAAAGAAACTATAAACATTTTAGGTTTTTAAAAATTTCATAAACATTAAAGATTCTTTTCCTTATTCCCTAATCATCTTTGGAAATAGACTTAGTAATGGTATTGCTTGGTCAATGATAGGTAATTGAATGTGTTTACTATGTGTCTTTATTTAAGTATCAACCAACCTTGATGTAGCAGAGGAGAGAAAACTGAAGTCTTAAAGATCCCACCTTTTACATACAATAGCTGCATTAACCTAATCAGGTTAATTAAATTCTCCATGCTCTGGGCAAGTCTCTAAGATGAGAAAGTGTTAACTTTCATTGGCAGAGGGAGGGAGTTTCCTCAATCCAAAGAAATCGCAGGTCTAGCCCTTCTAGTTGGTTAGCACAGTAGATAAGAGAGTTGGATAGAGTCAGGGAAGACCCAAGTTCAAATTCTTCCTCAGATCCTTACTAGCTCTGAGACCCTGAACAATTCACAACTTCCCCATCTTCAGTTTCCTCATCTGCAAAATACTATTAATGATTATCTAACTCATTGTTGGAGGATCAAATGACCTAACATATGTAAAAGTTTTAAGACCTTAAAGCATTAGTATATCTCTTATTCCTATCAATCAGTCAACCAGTCCTGCTAACATAATGTTATAAATTTCTTTTCCCAGTCTGACAAGTCTAAGGGCCATATGTTTGCTTCCGTCTTCCCCTAGCCCCCCCAACCAAGATATTATGGAAAGCACACAAAGACTGGAACATCCTAAGCAAGGGACAAACATGTTCTCCTTATAGGGACTCAGAGAGTTTCATACTTATGCACTGAGAATACTTTGAAGTTGTGAAAGCAGGCCTCTAAAGAGAGAGGGACTTGTCATTGTCTTTAGTGACTGATAAGGGTCCAAAAGACCAAAGCCCATTCTCTAAGTTTTGTCAAACTGTCTAAAGCAAAATGCAGGTCAGCTTTGGGTAGGTAGTTAACTGCAGAGAGTTTTCTCCATAGCAGTATAGTAGACTAGTATTTAAGGGAGGGGGAAAATGAAAATATACACAATGAAATTGTTCCCCTCCAGGGTAATCTATAGAATATTTAATAACTGTGACAAAACAACAAGCCAAGCCTCCAAGGACTCCTAGGTGCCTACCAGCATTTGTCATGTAAATCAGTTGTCTCACTTCATTTGTTTTGCCAGGCACAGCAAGGGTTGTATGTCAGAGTATTTTTTAAAGATTTCTTTTTTTTCCTTCTAAAGGCAAATGTTCAGATTTCAACATTAATGCTTCTTCTGTGATCCTAGAGGCTGTAATAAAACTATAATGACGGCTATTTGGTTTTACACTGTGTAGGGGGGAATAACGTGATCTAGAAAGAAGTTGCTCATTTGGCTCTTTGCATCTGCTTTGTGAGGCTGCTATAAGTATTTCATTAATTGCCTTCAATATGTCTTTAGAACTGAGGTCTGCAACCTTTACAATGTGGGACACAAGCTGCTGACCCCTGTTCTAGCAGAGGATGGTTGGGTGTAGAGAAAGACAAGAGACAGTGAATGGTGCTGTCTGCAAAGGGTTCTCTGGAGCTCAAAAAAAAAAGAGAAAAAATACTTCACCATGTGTTTCAGCAATTCATCATACTTAAGAGTTCCCTTTTTAAAAAATTCAAAACTCCATCTGAGGTTTAAGTCCGTTACCCTAATTGAGATAAACACATTGTGGAAACTTAAATTTTTATGGGAGAGAAGGAAAAAAAGAAGAGTCATTTGGAAGCATGCGGACTGTTGTGGGAAACAGACCTGAGAAGGGCAATTTGTAAAATCTTGGAATCATACATTAAGAATCAGGATGGATTTTAGAGACAATCTAGTCCAGGCCTACACATCTTGTGGCCCTATGGGTCCTTACCCTCAGGACACTTAGTGCATGCAAAGATATTTCAGGAAGCCCATGAAAAATGTAAAGGAAAACATCCTTTATATACAGAGGAAAGCCTTTGGCAACACCACAGACAGCCAGCTTGCCTCGAGTTGTGCAGGCCTCATCTGGTCAAACCTCACTCAATTTACAGATTAGGAAACTGATACCTATACAGGTTAAGTGAATTATCCAAGGTCCTTTTGTTGGTCCTTCATTCTGGAAGAGGACCAATGACATCAGGAAGGTGATGTCTTGACTTGCAAGTGAATTGGATTTAAGTGAGGTAGGGCTGTGCTAAATCATCAGCCTCACTCTTTCCTTCAGAGCCGTTGCAGGTGAGTGGCATGATGCACAGATTGTGTCAGCCCAGATTCAATTTTCCTAGGTCCCAAGCACAGGGAAATAAAGGACTTTTTAGGGATGGAGGATGTAGAATTGGAACAGTGTTCTACTCTCATTATAAGATATTGGACTTGAAGTCAAGAAGACCTGGGGGATTAAAATCCTACTTCAGACACACTTAAAAGCTATTTGACTCTGAAGAAGTCATAATCCACCTTTGACTAGGTTCCTAATCTGTAAAATGAGGGAGGTTGAACTCAGTGGCCTCTAAGGTCTCTTTCAGCTCAAAAGCTATAATCCTAGGAGCTACAAGAGCTGTGGGAAGAGGGAGAAGGAGGAGGAGGAAAAGAAAAGAGGATCTCATACATAATTCTAAAATGTTACATTTGTTTAGCTTTTAGAGAACTCTTTCAAGTACATCATCTCATTGATATTCAAAATAGCAAATAAATAGGTAGGGTAAGTCAGAAGACCACAGAATTTAATGTTGGAAGGTAACTTAGAGATCATCTAGACTACCCTCCTTAATTCATGGTCTAGGAAGCTGAGGCCACAACAGGAAGTGACTTGTCTAAGGTTAAAGAGCTAAGTATCACATCCCCATTACCCAACTGGCTAAAGACCTTCCTCCATCACTTTTAATATCCAGTGGTTACCTTACCATCCTTCAATGATGATGATAATTAAGTAGGAGAAGAAGAAAAGGAAGAAGAAGAACAAGAACAGAAGAGATGAGAGGAGGAGGAGTAAAGAATGAGGAGGAAGAGAATGAGGAAAGGAAAGAATGAAGAGAGGAGTAGGAGGAGAAGAAAAAGAAAGCTTTGAAATTTGCCAAGAATCAGGCAATAAGCCCTTAAAACTTTCTCCCTCATCCTTCTTCCCCCTAGCCTGAAAACAAAGATTTTACATAGGTTCCCAAAGTAGGGGATACTGCCCTCTGGGGGTGCTAGAATGATGCAGCAGGGTGGGGGTGGTAGCCTGGTGAAATGGGGGACATTGAATCAAAATAAGTAGGTGTGAAAGCATAAGGAAGAAGATATGAAAATTTTGAAAAAAAATTTGTACATGTTCCATCTGTTGTATAAGAGTTAAAGTCATACTGATTACATTTATTTTCCAAATAAACACACAAAATGCAAGTTATAACTAACCAGTAGTCAAGTCTGCAAAACAGGTCTTAACAGGGAAGTGTTGGCAGTGAGGGTTGTTGCACGTTGTTGGGAAGTCCAGCATGCAAACAGCAGGAATATGTGCCTGTAATGACTTGTTTATGATACAATATTATTTGCTCACATGACACAATATTGTGTCATCTAAATTCCAATACAGGAAAACCATACATTTACTATAAATTGTTAAATTTCAGATGTGTCATTTTTTTAAAAAAATTATGTTTTAAAATGATGCAAATTTTAAAAAAATTAAAGGGAGAAAGAAAGTATATTTCCAAAGTGTCACTGAGTAATTTTTTTTTGAAAAGGGGCAGTAGGCCAAATAAATTTGGGAACCTCTGGATTAGGCTAACAAAAAAAACATCCCTCTGTTCCTTCTGTCTACAATACCTCTTAGTATGAGGTCTGACAACTTTAAAAGAAAAAAGGATTTAGATAACTTTATTTCAGCAGAATTGCTTCCTTTGCAATCCTATATATTTTGTTTTGTGTATATAAAAAATACTCCGAGAAGGACTATATAGAATTCACTGAACTACCAAAGAGGTCTACGATAGAAAAGCTTGTTAAGAACTTCTAATATAGAAAAATATAGAAAAATGACACAATTGACCTAATAGATGGTCATGTACCTTGAAGAATCTTTCAGTAAGGTGTGAGGGTAGGCAGAGTGACAAAGTGCTTCTAATAGTGAATGTTAGGATTAAATGTGATTCTTATTACATCCTTTAATTTAAAAAAAGTTTACTGAAAACACTCTCAATTCAATGATTAAATATATACATATTTCTTGAGCATGTAAGCTGAGTTGCCATATACCTATACATAAAATCAACAAGTGTCATGAACTTATTAACTAGAAGAGTTATCAGACACATGATCTATAATATCATAAGTGCCTCCTGAGTGAGGCCAATCCAGATTAAATGCAATTCAGATATAGTTAACAAATAAAAATCCACTAAAACATGGATAATATTAATACGTATTTTCCTATGTCAATATGCTGCCTTGCAGAGATGCTTATATCCATTTTAGTACCCTCATTTTACTTTTGTTTAACCATTGACTTACAAACATGTCTTTTAGCATACAAATATGCTACATATGCATATACTTTTATGCTTTTTTATTGGACCCATCATTTTATTGGAATGGCTAAACTGTGAGGAAATTCTT